>NW_017307057.1:435424-472107 GCF_000935625.1 Nanorana parkeri | reverse complement strand
ATATATATATATACTGTATATTGTTTTGGATGTTGAGTATGTACAGGTACGAAAACAACAATTGCACCACACATATGAGGTATCATCACACATGCCAGGGTAACAGTAATAATTCTAGGGCCATTATTCGTGGTTCAGTCTAAATTGATAAATTGGAAAGGCTTCCTAAAAATTGTCTATTTTTGGTCCCATAGTTTTTTTTGCCACTTTGCGGGCACACTTTGCAGTGTGCACTCAAATTAATTTAATTGCATTGTTTACTAAAAATATCGATTTAATAATCAGTAGTGCAAATATTGTGTGATGTAAAACATTACATACATTTTTTCTCAAGGATGTATGCTTTCAGAAAATATATTTTGTTTTGGGGTATTAGCTAATTAGAAAATTTCCTTTTTTTATATGTGCCAAAAATAAAAAAGGCTCTGGCAACAAAAGGGCTAAATGGTTTAGTATATGTGTTATATTTTAGCATCAACATTTTAGTTTTGAGACTTTGAACAAAATAATTAGGGAAACAATTCAGCATTGGTGTGTTGCTTGCCTTACATCATAATATCCATTTTCTTCTGTGTAACTTTATATAGACTTGTGTAAGCATTTTTCTGTTTTGTTGCTATCATCTGATTTGGAAATTATGGGGTCTATTCACAAAGCTGCCGAGGGCAGCTGAGTGAATGACCGATCAGAAGTGAAGTGAGCCGAACACTGTTCGGCTATTCACTTCAGGCTGGTACGGCTGATTTCAGCCGTATATCGGCTGAAATCAGCCGTACATCGGCTAGCTTCGTGTGGATTCGGATCAGCCGAACATGCTCAGCATGTTCGGCTGACCCGAAGTGCAGAAGGAGTTCGACTCAGCCGATCCAACATCTGGATCGGCTGAGCCGAACCTCCGGCATAGGCTGTCGGCCGGCCAATGGCCGGCCGCTCGGCCAGCTTCGGCTTTCAGCACGGCTCAGCGCTCGACTGAGCTGCTCGGCCGTGATCGGGAGCTGAACCGAAGGGGTCCTGGGGCCGAAGCCAGCCGAAGGATCGGCCGAAGCTACGGCCAGATCCTTCGGCAGCTTTGTGAATAGACCCCTATGTCTTTACTCTGGTTTAAAAATAACTGTGATTTAGTTCTTCTTTTGTCTCAGAAAGGAAATAGATAGTTGTTGCTCTTTAACAAAGTGTACATGGGAAGAGGGACACTTTTTACATGTTCCCAGTGAGACACATATAGCCTGGAAACTGCCATATGTATGTGCACTTGTACCCTTGCAAAATAAATGCAGTATCCTGTTGCACCTATCAAACTCATAGATCAGAGTACCATAGTACCATCTCCACAGCATATGTGTAGTTTAACCCTTTCATGACTAAGGTTGTTTTAAGTTTATATTTGTTAATCACTGAAGCACTTTTTAAATTTTTTCTGCGTGATTCTTCCCCGTCAGTAATATACTTTCTAAGTGCACCCACACAAATTATATATTGTTTTTAGAGGACAGATAGGGCTATATGTTTATATCACATATGTGTGCCTAACGCCTCGCTTAGGACAAATACAATATAAAAAAATGAGGAAAAAACGTAAAGATTTTGATTATTAGTATTTTTTTGAAAAATAGCACAGCTAAAAATACTTTAAATACATTCATTTGTTTGTCCTTTATTTGGAAAAACCTCACATCCCTGGGATTTTGGAAATGTTTCTGTACTTCTCAGCCTAAAATTAAAATATTTCACCTAGAATACAATGTCACTGTCACTAAGCGTCCCACTTGAGAGTGACATACTTTGAACATCACTGTCATGAGGGGTAAATAAAAAAATTAACCCCTTAGGGTGAAAAATAAATCTGCAGCTCAGCTGCAGATATTCATTGAAAGGGGTTAATAGTATAAAATATATTTCAATAATATAATTTTTATTTGTTACATTTATTTTTATTATTTTACACTTTATTTGTTGACATATTCCACTATTTTTAAAACATTTTTACACTTTTATTTTATTTATTTAATTATATTAAGCAGCCATTGTGAATGAATCTCACTATGACTGCATGTTAATGTAATTGATTAATTTTTGGTTATTATTAGGCTGCTCCAAACTTAGGAACAGCCAATAATAACCTACGTGACACTGATCCAGACATGCTGATCCTACAGTATTTCAGGATCAGATGTCACTAAAGGCTTCTGATCGTTCAGAGGCCTGCAATCATTATTTCAGCAAAAGAAACATGTAGCTAAATGTTTCTATTGCTGAATCTTTAGAAAAAAAATGGCATACATTGGGATTTCCTAATCCTGGTTTATACCAGCTGTCAAAAGTGACAGCAAGACCAGTAAATCCCACTCTGCTTTTACTGTCAGACACCCAATTCCTGAAAGTGATCGGGTGTCTGAAAAAGCTTAACTCTTTCATTAATGGATGCCTCAAAACTGAGGCATCCATTAGTGAGCTGTAACCGCTGACTCTCAGCGGGTACCAGCACTACAGAGCCCTAAATAGCTGATCATGTATAGTGTACGTGATCAGTCATTTGGACACTTAGTGGTGGGGACATACATTGGACGTCTCCCGTCAATAAGGGGTCAAATGTGCAATACATGTACTGTCCTAATCCATAATCACTATTGCATTACAACATTTAAAATGTTATGTCATTTTTTTTACATATATTTATGAATTTATATATATTTAGTTTATTATGATGAGATTTAGAAAAATTGAATTAAAAAAAATGTTGTTTTGCTGGCCAAGTAAATATCAAATATTGCATATGAATATTTTATATTTTCATGTGCAGCCAAAAGATGGAGCTCTAGTCTATGTATCATATGTTTATCTTTATTTCCTTGTCTCCTTTGACTGTCTTGTTTAACATTGTCCCTTGTTTTCAAATTTCAAGGAGGACTTGGTTTAATAGAGTGGGTGTACTGTATTGGAATTTGGGTATATTTTGAACAAGTTCAAAAGGAATCAGAGGCAGGCTTGCTGTAAACAACCCTATTTTTTAGGTATTGGGATCTATGCACCTGTATACACTAACAGGGTTATTCACAAAAATAAACAATCTAGGCCAAAAAAGCTGATTTGGAAAAAAATCTCCAATTCAGCTTACTTTACAATTCAGCTACTGTATGTTGTCCTAGATCATGGGTGCCCACAATTGTTTGTGTTAAGAACTACTTTCATATAACGAGCTACATGAGATCTACCAACGGAAAAAAAAACCTTCCCTCGCTCTCTCTCCTGGCTGTCTCTCCTCGCTCTTCTGGCTGTCTCTCCTTGCTCATCATCCTGGCTGTCTCTTCTGGTGGTCTTTCCTCGCTCTCTCTCTCTCTCTCCTGGCTGTCATTCCTCGTTTTCTCTCCTGGCTGTAATTCCTCATTTTCTCTCCTGGCTGTCTCTCTTCACTCTCTTGGCGGTCTCTCCTTGCTCTCTCCCCTGACTGTCTCTCCTCTCTCTCTTTCCTGGCTGTCTCTCCCCGCCCTCTCTCCTGGCTCACCTTGCTGTATTTTGCAAACAGTGCAGTGCAACAGGCTGTGTAAACTAATATTCTTTGATGTAATACATAGCACTTCAACCACTAGTTTCAAACAGAAAGGTGTCAGGGAGCTTGGCTCAGCAGACTCAGGCTAATAGGTAATCATGTGTGCACAGCTAAATAAATATACCAAAATGGAATAAAGGGGCCACCATTCACACCCTTCCTGATCTACCAGCATCAGCTTTGAGAGCTACTGGTAGATCACGATCTACCTAATGGGCACCCCTGTCCTAGATTGTTCACTGGCCTTCTCCAAACTCTTCACCCTTTTGTGAATAACCCTGTGAAAGTTCCTGACTCTTGCAGCCTGACATATTAAATTACACTAGATTGATAACAAAGTCTACATTATCTTCTGGGTACATTTGAATCATATGGGTTCTGCTGTTTACTGTAAAAGCAATATATGATATTCGTATCACAAGGTGAGATGACATAGATTTAGGAATTTAACAGTGCAAATGTACAGACGTACAGGCACTGCAGTTTCTGAGCTGGAAAGTGCTAACTATACATTTTACAGTTTCATGACAGGACCTATCAGTTTTAATATTTGCTGGTTATACCATTCTGTGCATGACATCCCACTGTGAACTAGACATAATGAGGACAGACTGAGAGCAAAGATTGAAAAAAACTGTCTGGAAGAGACAGAACTCCTTGTTTTGTTTATCTTATACATAAGTCATAATAATTTCCATGTGACTCACTTTAAATAAATAATGTATATGATAATGCAAGCCCTACATAACTGGGATGAGTTGACATAAGGGGAAAAAAATCATGCAGAATTTTTTTGGTAACTAGTTTTAACATTACTTTAATAAATGCTACCACCTCTAGTAGTTTGTTTCTAGCAGGCTGCGCCATGCAGATAGTTTCAGGCTTTGTGCACACATGATAGATGCAGAACCCATTCAGACTGAACATATAAGGTTCCCTGGGGAAGCACTCTGCTAATCATGGCCAACATCTATAGACTGTCAGGAGAGCCTTAACCAGTCAATATACTATTTTTTTTCTTTTACATTTCTCCCTTGAATTTTGACATATTCAAGGAAAATAGTGGCATGGTGGTTGTTCTGAATGTCCATAGAGCATTTTCTAAATTATTGCATTAAATTAAGGGCTGAATAGTTTGAATAGAGCCAAATGGCCCATACACATGAACACTTAAGGAAGCATATAGTTTAATGCTACTGGTAGTCTTTTAGGCTGATAGCTGTTAAAATACCCTCTAGGGATCCAATTCCAAATGGTTCTTTCTAGTGGCTAGCTTCTACACAACAGTTAGTTATGTTAGTTGGTAAACTCACAGTAGAGTGTACTGGAGTGGAAGATAATTTGATCCTATCCTTTTAATATTGGATCATGAAAACATACCAAATACCAGTTTCCATCTTCCAACTCCTCTCTATGCTGCCACAGATGCATTTTTGTTTTTTAATAATTGAGAGAGCTTGATCTGCATCCTAATTATTAGTAGTAATTTAAATATGTTTGCATATTTGTGAAAAAAACAATTAAAGTGCAATATCTGCAAACAATCAGTGCTCTGACAAAGGTATTCAGTAATGGGAATGCCTCTCCTGTATAATAAATAGGAAAACAAATGGTGTTCCCAGGTTAACAGATTACTGACAAATGGGGGTGGGTGGGCTGGAGCAGTACACCAATACCTACATGCTTTTTAAGGCATATATTTTTATTTTGAGTTTACTTTTAATATTATATGCAATCTTTTAGTAAGTTAATTTAAACCTAAAGTACATTAGCTTAGCTTCTGGACATCTGCCTCCATCACTGGAAAGCTGTATGGTTTTTAGCTCGTATCAGATTTTATATATTTACATTATCAATTCAACATAACAACAACAACAATATAAAATATGCAGATTTGCAGATGTACATACAGAGTTACATTGTTAATTGTTAACTAGATCTGATGAAGATAGTGAATGTGTTGATTTTGTTTTTCACAGAAATAGAAAAGTTCCAGGAGTCTGTGGAGCAAAAAGAAGAGGAGGAAAAGAAATACTTAGACATAATCAGTAACAAAAACATTAAACTGTCAGAACGAGTTTTGATACCAGTGAAACAGTATCCAAAGGTAACTCTTTCTATACAGTATAACAGTATAAAATGGTCAATATGCGTGTCTCTAAAATTGTGCATGTATGGCTTTAATTGTGATGTAAAACTAGCTCTCCTGTGTGATGTTTATTTTAGTTACTACAGCAAATCACTAAACTTCAACAAGCCTCATTTATTACAGTGTGCAAATTACCAACAGTCTATGATGCCTGTAGCACCCCATAAGATTACAACTAATATTACTATTGAAGTACACCTGGACACACAATTATTATATCATTTACAACATATGATCTGGGTAAAGCTGAGTGTTACATAGTAAGTCAGGTTGAAAAACGATACAAGTCAATAGAGTTCGACCTATAGAAGAATAGAATAAAGCATGGTCCAATTAGCTTCAAACAGGAAAAAAATCCTTCATGAAACACTAAGGTAAATAGATATTATCTGGATCAGCAATGCCTGGTGTTTTTTTAATATAAAATGTTAATTTTTAGTTATATTCTGTGGATTTAGAAATGTATCTAGATTTTTTTAAGCAAATAAGCTAGCTGGAACTAGTTCCGTAGGTAGCTTATTCCACATTTTCACAGCTCTTACTGTGAAGAAGCCTTTGCATATGTGAAGGTTAAACTTCTTTTCCTTTAGATGCAAAAACGTGCCCATTTGTCTTTTGCAGGGACCTTTAAGTGAATAATTGTGTACCAGGTTCACTATATGGACTGTTTATGTATATCTACATGGTTATCATATCCCCCCCATCACCTATTCTCAAGAGAGAACATATTCCGTTCAGCTAATATTTCCTCATAGCTGCCTCTTATCAGTTTAGCTGCCCTTCACTGCACTCTCTCCAGTTCCACAATATCCTTTTAGTGACTAAAAGACTTACCTACATATTCCAGATGAGGTCTTACTAATGCTTTGTACAGGGGCAGGATTATGTCTTTGTCTCTGGAGTCTATACCCCTTTTAATACAAGAAAGTATTTTGCTTGCTTTAGAAACTGCAGATTGACAGTGTATGCAATTATTAAGTGTATGGCCTACCAGAACACACAGATCCTTCTCATTGATTGTATAAAGTGTATAATACATGCATGGTTTTATTCCTCAAGTTCATAACTTTACTTCATCAACATTAAACTTCACTTGCCACATAGCTGCCTATGTTCATTCAGGCCTGCTTGTAAGCTGGAGTCATCTTGTAAGGACTTTATTCTGCTACACAGCTTGATGTCATCTGCAAACACAGACATGGTACTTTTATTTCCAAACTACAGTGGCATCACAAGATTACACCATCAGGGGGTGACACCCAAAACATGTTTTGGTGTCACCCCCTCTGAAAAGTAGGGTACTTGGTCATGGACCAAGAGCCTGACAGTTGCACGAGAGATGAGAGGACCTAGCAGCATAGATTATCCCACCGGGTGAATGCCACCTTCTCTCTTTGCCGGCGTTCATCACCAATCTTTGATTGCATAGTTGGAAAATGTAGGAGAGTTTGGGGAGTGAATAAGTGGCTCAGTTAGCTGGGTTTAGGAGCCTGTATAGGAAATCAGACATACTGGTGGTTAGCAAATCAAGCTTTTTAGTAGTTAGCGGGGGTAACTTAAGGTGGGAGAAGTCAGCATGGGTCAGCTAGGTGAATAGAACTGGCTAGTTAGAAGATTATAAATATTGTCATTTGTATTAATAGAGGACACAGATGGATAGATAGATATGAGCCAGGGGAGATGTGTCAATTACTACACTGATGAGTAAAGATTGTGCCTTCCTTTAAGTATGTCTTGATACTGTTGTAGATGTGGTGAAGTGTTGTTTGAATATGTTTATGTTTATTCAATTAATACAAATTGATTAAGGACAAAAAAGAAAGATGAATGAAAGCAGGTGGGGTTAGAATGGAGGTGGAGCTTAATATTGACATGGGGAAAATGTGAGGTCTATGCTGGAAAACTAGTCCCTCCCTGGGCACAACAGAATTATTGTGAAAACAGTAGCAGATATTTATCTGCACCTTGCCAGTAATCCCCTTTTTTGTGGACATGATAGGTTCACTTTAAATTGGGCACTGAAGGTTTTTTAAGGAGAAATCCTTCAGGGCTTTGCATGATTATACAGCAAGCTAGGTACTCTATAATCAGGCAAGCACATACACATTTATTGTACACTACAGGTTCCACTTTAAATGCATACACCAAATTGCTTTAGTTTAGTTGTTCCCATTTTTAGGGAAATGCATCCTAGTGATAAAAAAAAAAGAAATACAGTCATTAAATGTACATTTACAGGTACAGATTTAAAACAAAGCATACTCCATTTGTTACGGATTTTATTTGAGTATAAAACCAACACGTTACTTTTCAGAATATCATATGCAGGGAACTTGATGAATTGTGTAAATGAGTAGGTGGAGGTGAGAAGCAGAAATCACCAAGATTTATGTTTTAATGATAAATCTCAGTTGACTTTTCCAGTGAACGTTTTTATTGAACTGTGCCATAAATCTGAGGGATAAACTCCTTTGGGGGAACAGAACAAGACACAGGCATGTGAAGCCACTGGGTACAGTAGAATAGATGTATGTAGATCTGCTGACGGAAAATATTAGGGGAAAGACTGATTGCTGAGACTCATTTATCATTTTTCAAATGTAAAATCATTTAAAGCTTTAGCTTACCGATGCTCCATTAAACATGTAATGTTAGTGGTGAGAACTGCAATGTACATTCTGAAGGAGGATGCCTAAACAGGTGAGACAATCATTTAGGAGAGACTCTCAGTCAGCAGTACAGGATCTGCAAGTTCATTAACAGTTCCCAATTTTAGCAAGCAATTTAAACATAAAATGCATTTATAAAGATACGGGACTTTTATAACATAATTTAATAATTAGGTATGCAAAGTAACATGTTGGCCAATCCAATATAACATTTTAGTATTATTGGAATGGGAAACAAAAAAATGAAGACATTTTTGGAGAAAACCAATGTTCCAACAAGGTCAAACATACTATACTATAATACCACACATTAATAGCTACTATCTCTTTTAAAAAGTCATTTGCCAACAGTCACAAAACCCGTGTGTGAATACATGTGAACACATGTCAACGATGTTCAAACAAAAGCACAAATATACATGCTCTACAATCTTTGCAGATACACTGTATATATTCTCAGACTTTGCAAAGATGATAATCCTAGAAAGATATAGGGTATGGGCATTCATAACTGTCTGAAAAAGAGGAATAGTCTCCAAAACGAGTAGTGCAGCACTTCAAGATCAGTTATGCTGTAGATATATTGCTCTTTCATGGAACCATCCACCTACCTTGATAAAAACCACTGATAATGGATAGTTATCAATCCGATGGTACTCTCTTGGACTGGATGTCGTTGGTCATACATTTTGCTCTTTTTATACAAAGTATTGCCCCTTTTATAATCTCCTTTTATCATCAAACTTCAGTGACCATCCAAAGGAAACATAAAATATTCAGAACTGTGCTCTAATTAACACAGTTAGCCCTCGTTCACACCTGAACGTTTTGTAGCGCGTTCTACGCTCGACGAACGCTCTACAAAATGCTCAAAAATATAAATGGCGTATTTCCGCCCGTCCCTAATGCGCTACAAAACGGCCCACACCTGAAAAGGTACATGTACTACTTTGGGCCGTTTTGTTGCGTTTCTATTGGGATACAGCCAAGTAGCCTTCGGAAACGCGTGTTTGTCGCGCAACTTTTTCGCGGTAAAAAAACGTGCGACGGTTGCGCGACAGACGCGCATATGCAATACGCCTAGGTGTGAACGAGACCTTCGATATAAACATGGATTAAAATCCAGAAGCACTTATTGAAATATTTGATATGAATACTCAGTTTTATTTAATAGATGAAGCATAGTAGCTTATCACAAACATTGTCAGCACATTGGCCTATTTATCAGATAGTGCCCATAATTGTGATATGTGGTTTCCTAGAAAGTGCACATTTGTATCCATACTTGATACGTGTCTACCAAACCACATGTCAATGGAGAGTTGGAAGGGCTAAAATAACTGTCAGGAAAGTCTAGTATTGCACAAGCAATCTTGCAGATACCATCATAGAATATGTATTCACTGCCACTTATCACAAGGCATGACGTATTTAACCATCTTTGCCATCCTAAATCATTTTAGTATAAGAGTGTAGTCAGTCTTATTTCTCAGCAACTTCTAATGGCTGATGCGAGGTTGTTGGTTGGTAGACATTTACACACATTTCTGGGAGGGTATGGTGATTCACTTGCGTAGTTCATAGTGTAATGCTGACATACAGTTTTTTTTAAGAACTGGTTTCATGATGAAAAGTGAAAAAATATACCCTCCTCTAGTGTAAAAGCCCAGATGTGAGCTTTTTCACTTTCAGCCCACTTTAAGAATTATGGTGGCTTGAATAGTTTATGCAAGGCTGATTTTGAAAATGATAGGGAATCCAAAACAGAATCTATCTTACTTTCCATAGACTGGTGACTCTGGATAATAGTAGGGAAAATCCTAATTGCAGTGAATGCCTAGTTTCTCTCCTCCTCGCTGGGCACTGCTCTATGTCCCCTCTGACACAGAACAGCATTCAGCGGGGAGGAGAGAAATATTTAGGCGGCCAAGTGGGATGGGGAGCGATGTGAGCCAGGATGTCACAGGAGGCTGACCTCTCCTAACGCACTGCCCCACTCAGCATCCTGTGGCAAATTCCCGGAGGTGGAGCCAGCAGTCAAAATAGATGAAGCTCTCCTCCTGCACCGCGAGTCAGAGTAAAGAGCGGGTACAAGCAGTCAGCAATCAGCTGATTGCTGGATGCTTGGAAATAATTGAGAGCATAGTAGTGATGGCGCACGCTTTTGAACCTGAGTGCCCAAACTGCAACGCAAAATCAATTTATTTATCTCAAAGTGTCAACATTGAAAATCAGTTCAGTATTGCGTTTTAGTTTGGGCACTGGAGTTTTAAAAAATGTTCAGCATCACTGTCTTAGGGAAAATAGGGAAACACACATATTCAAACATTTATACACTCAATAAAACACACACACACTCATAAAAACACACACACACACACATGTAGGGAAACACACACATCATACATGCATTAAAAACACACACACACACACACACACATGCATTAAAACACATAAATCACACATGCATTAAAACACACTCATCATCACACACACACACACACACACATTAAAACACACATCACACACTCTTTAAAAAAACACACATGTCATGAAACACACACATCACACATCTAATGAAACACACACATCACACGCACACATTAAAACACACACATCACACACTCAATAAAACACACACATATCACACACATACTAAAACATACACATCTTCATTAAAAAACACACAACACACACACTCATTAAAAACATGAGCCTAGGTTGGCACCTAGGCTCGTGTGCCAACAGAATGGCCTCTGCGTGCCCTCTGTGGCATGCATACCATTGGTTCGCCATCGCTGGCATAGTATGTTTATAGTGTCCCCAATTATGAATAAACAGGAAGTGCTACATCAGTTCCTGTTCATTCATGATTGTGGATATAGTAAACATAGTATCTCCACAAGTTATAAATGAACAGGAATAAGAGATTGAGGACTCTGTGTCAGCAATCTCTTTTTCTATTTTAAAAGGAAAATATCAGGGATCTGTTTAGACCCCTGATATTTCCAGAGTCCCTGACAGTAAAGTTAAAAAATAAAAATATTGAATAAAAACTAAATAAATAAAAATAAAATATACAAAAATAAAAAGTTTATAAAAATAAAATCTAAAAAAATTAAAAAGTTTAGAGAAAAAAATTTGGTTTCAACCTGACAATTTTTTTATTTTCGGTTTAAAAATTTCATTTCAGTGCACCTCTAGTAATTGTACTGTAAGCCAGTGACTTTTTTTCAGAAGCACAATACAGAGAAGATTCACATTTACCCCTGCCCCTGAAAGACTTACCAATCTGATGTCCCTGCCTAACTAAAAGACACAAACACACAAATCAAGGTCAATATATTTGGATACTCTGGGAAACATGGGAAGAGCATATGAAAGGCATGTGTGTATTGTTGTGTGCTAAGAAAGGAACCCAGGACATGGCACAGCAAAACTAGAGTGCTATCCGTTTAACCATGCTGCTCATCTTCATAATAGTTAACTTGTTTACTAGTTTGCTTACTAAGGTTGATCCTGCTTTAAAGCGGACCTTTACCCCCTTTTGACTAAAAATCCCATCAGCATACAGCTCTGCATGCTGATATGAAACCATCTTAGATGCATTAGCCAAATAAAACAAACATTTTGCAGGATTTTGCAGCAGGCACATTATCTGTCTTTTTGGTTCCTAGTCCTTCAAAAGACCCACTGAATCTTGTACACACACACACTGAGATTGAGCCAGTGTCAGTTTTAGATGCTGCCTCCTCTGCAGTACACATAACTCCCATAGAGCCAGCTCTATCTGTATGTGAAAGGGTTAGCTGTAGAGCCCATCCCCTTCCTGTGCACACCAAGGGGTTGATTTACTAAAAGCAAATAGGCTGTTCACTTTGCAAGGGACATTGCTCTTTGCAGGGAAAGTTTCCCTTAGCTTAGTGAATGTATTGAAACTTCACTTTGTAAAGAATACCCAATTATGTGCAAGGAAAAAAAACAGCATTTATTTTCTTGAACACTATTTGGTGTTGGAAGACAGCAGAGCTTCCTCTCATTCACTGAACTAAGGGCAAACTTCCCCTGCTGAGTGCAAATGCCCTTGCAAAGTGAACAGCCTATTTGCTTTTAGTAAATCATCCCCTAAATCACAGACTCAAGAACTCCTCTGCAAATGGCAATGTATGTTACTGTGTTGCCCTATTTTTAAATGCAGTGTTGTTTTTCATTGAATAGGATTGATTTTTGTATTTTTAGGATTGTGTTCCTTATACTATGAGGTCATAATGTATACTATATTATCCACTTACACATGAGCAGTATGTAATATGGAAGGATAACTCAGACTTGTGTGGTCTGGACTGCAAAAACATGTAAAACACTGCAGAAATTTAGGTAAAGATGTCTGTATTAATTTAGATAGGCATAATGTCTGTCAAATGTCAATCACTTGTTGTGAGTGTTGTTGTAGTGATGTGTTGGTTTCACCAGACTTGTCCCACTGGCCAGTGTATAGCACGACAAAAAAGAAGCATGGATGGTCATGCCGCCTATTTCTCCAATCTGGTTTTAAGGTGGAAAACCTCAGATAAATGTTAAAAGAAAGGCAGAGAATAGTATAAAAATATAGATTGCTGCAGACTGGAGCTTTGCTTTAACAATTGTTAAGATTCTAGTTTCAAAACTAAGCATACATAGCATAATTTTGGATAGCTATCTACCTATCTTCTGCCTCATTGGGGTTGATTTATTAAAGGCAAATAGGGTGTTCACTTTGCAGTGGAATTTTCCCCTTAACTTAGTGAATGAGGAAAAGCTCTGATGACTTCCATCACTCATCATCCAATCATGTGCAGAAAGTATACTGATTTTTTATTCTTTGCAAAGTGAATTTTCACCACAATCACTAATCTAAGGGAAAATTAACTTGCAAAGCGAGCAGCCTCTTTGCCTTTAGTAGATCAACTCCATTACATGCATAGTATGCAAGACATTGATACTTTGACCATTTCTTTTCCCTTGCATATGTTTATACCTCCATTACACAGTATATTGCCTTATTTATCCATAGACTGAAAAATAGTTTCAAGGGTATAGACAACAAGCAAACCACTAATGTGAAAATGAACTAGTAAACTAGAGAGAGAGACAATGGAACAGATGACTTTCAGCCACAACTGCTAAAACACTACATTGTTTCTTCATATATTTTTGTTTAATATTTTTACCCTGGGAATAAAAGGTTTTAATGTGGATCTGTATTTAGATAACTTAAATGCCCCCTGCTCCAGTGTAGCTCCAACATACGCAGGTACATTTCAGACACAACCGCTAAAACACTACGAAGAGTTCTTGAGCACTTGTAGATATATTATTTGTTCATATATTTTTGTTTAATATTTTTACCCTGGGAATAAAAGGTTTTATTGTGGATCTGTAGGTAGATAACTTAAATGCCCCCTGTTCCAGCATAGCTCCTACATACGCAGGTACATTAGCTGTAGCCGCATTCATTGAATTAAGCACACCAATCTCTCATGGGATTATAACTATCAGCAAAGTAACAATGCACCTTAGCATTTAGAGTTTTCTCAGTGGCATCTCAAAAATAAGCACAATCTTTTTGCGATCAACCAGTGCATGCTGCTATTATGTGTCTACTAGCACCACTGCTAACCATTACTAAGATTTCACACTAACAAAGATAGATTTGTGGGCAATATTTAAACTCTTTGTTCTTTAAATCATGTAAAAACAAAAAGCTTTCAGCACACTATTGCAGTATCATGTGTTGTAGTGCAATACACCCCCACTGGAAGGTACCTTGGGATGCTATTCAGAATTATGTCAATGCAATGCACCAGCACACCTAGTATGGAGTGCATTGCGCTGTGCGATAGCATGTACTAAATACATAGGTACTGTTCCTTTAGTGCAATGCTTTATTGGGAACTGGCCCTAAGTGCAGAAAATACTGAAACTTTGTTTTCTTAAACATATTGCTTGCAGTAAAATATAATCACTGATGTCTGAAACAGTAAACACAATTTATTTTAAAAAGAAAATAAAGTGATACATGTTTGCCTTGTGTAATATCGCAATCCATCAAACTGCGTGAGGTCCATTGTACCCATTACAACAGCAGATCGATCAATCGACCCATCTGTAAGTGTTGCATATGAAGCAATTTTAAAGATTCTCGACAAATACAGTTTTGATACAGTGCATTTTTGCTATGGCAACAGATATCACTTCATGAATAGCAAACACCCTATTAATCATGAGCTGATAGCACTGCATATCACTTATTTATCACTTAAAGAAGGCAAAGACTTCCCCGATGTGTCATGTTATGATACTGCTTATTTAAAATGCAGCACCGAATAAATACATTTTTAAAATGCCAGCAGATCATTTATATATATTTTATCAGTGTTTGCACTCATGATTCTGTTCAATGGCACTTGTATTTAACCACTTGCTGTCCAGGAGCAATTTCTTACTATTTGCACACACATGATAAAATATATTTTTTTGGCTAGAAAACAGCTTCGGACCCCCAAACAATTATATATTTTCTGAAAGCATAGGCGCTGTAGAATAAAAAATGTTAGTTGCAATTTTTTACGGTATTTGCTCAAATGTTTATCAAACTGGTATTTTTAGGATAAAGTACACTAAAATAAAATTTAGTGCACAGAAACAGAATATAATACCCGCTTTTTTGGTAAAATATGGGGTCATGTCGGGTAATAGATTCCAAACATGTCAAGCCTTAAAATTGCATTCGCATGTGAAACCACAAAAAACTACAATACCCCAAATTTTTTATGGGACACACTTTAAAAGCTTTTACTGCTCATCAGTTTAGTGTTACCAGTGATTGATGGCCCTGGAATTATTGCTCTAAATCCGACGTTTGCAATGATATTTAACACGTGTGGCGCAATTTTGTTTTTGCACGTCGGTGCACCAGACACATTTGAGTTGTATGTGCGTGCACGTGGGGGGCAGGGGTCTATAAAAAAAATTCCATTTTTTTATAACTTACTTAAATATATATTTTTTTACACTCAACTTTATTGCTATCACATAAGGGGATAACAAGCCCCCTATATAATGGCAAATATAATGTGACAGGTACTCTTTATGGAGACATCAGGGTTCTTTCAGACCCCTAATGTCACCTAGGGACCCCCAAGAAGCTGAGGAAGCAGAAATCTGCTTCTCCTCCTGGCTCTCAGAGCCGGAGAATGTGCACAGTGACACCGGAAGTGATGTAATACACATCACTTCCGGGTCCAGTGTTTGGAGGAAAGATTAGCAGCTGGAGGCTCGCTGATCTTCTTCTGATCTGTCAGGGGAGACCCACTGTGCCAGTCCTGAGCTCAGACGGGGGACAGTGGAGCCCGGGGAAGTCAGTGGCAGCGGCGGAAGGGGAGCACAGCTACCGCCGCACCGTACAAGCGATCCGGCATCTGTATAGACGCCTATAGTAATAGGGGTCTCGGGGTCTATGTAGCAGACATCAGTAATTGTTTCTATCATTAATATGGCCTGAGGTCACTGTGTGACTATTTAAAGACATGTTATACCATGCAATGTAGAACAAACTGGCCTAAAGTAAAAAAAAACCCTGGCCTACGTACAAACCCAGCAGATGCTGAAACGGGTAATAGGTAGCCAGAGGTGACCAAGTCGCTGTAGGCAGCAGTGGAATTAATCTGGAGAATGGTTCCTGATTTTAAAGTATTTGAAAATCAGGAACTGCAGTGGTAAGTTGATTGCTCTAGGCTGAATAGCAGGAGAAGGAGAAAGGTTGTTCACAACACTCGACATAGTGCTTTATCCTGGCTGACCTTACTTACTACGTGAGTCCTCAGAAACTGGGTCACATCAGAGGCTGTGTCATGGCTTTGGACACACTCCAGGCTAACTTCACAACCTTCAGTCCAGATATCTAGATAACCGCTAGGTATAGATGAGCTCAAGCAGCATTTCACAAAATTTTGTTTGAAAACATCAAAGAAACAATATTTACAGAGTACATGAAGAAAAATAAAAAGACAAAATTATAGTTAGAGTTTGAGCAGACTCTTAGCAAGGCTGATGAAAAATCATCCAACTTGGTAGTACACTAGCAAAAAACAGAGACCCAATGTTTAGAAGCTAGTTTATACAGGAGCTGGCTTAACTTACTTTGTTTGGCAGTATCTAAACCTCCTGAAGGCAGTAGTATAACTTTATTGTTCCTTACCGGACAATAAAGAAAAAGCTCCAGTTTTACCTAGGTACTTAGTAGGTGCATGTAGTATTTTTCAAATACAGTATAAAAACAAGTTTAATGACAACAAAATATGGAAATATAGTTGTACAATCATTGCATCTGTAAGTGGATTAAGTTTTTTGGTGATCTAGTTTCCTTGCTAGTCTGACTCTGACCAAGTGTATATGAAGTATCTGTAAAACATATACATAGTAAAAGCTCTACTTCAGCCAAAAATATGCTGATAAACTTTAGTACTGTAGGCATTAGGAAATGAAAATAATGTTTGATTCTATATTAACCTTTAATTCAGAGCTATCCCTCACCATACTGGCTGTATTTGCCTCTTGATGTATTTAGTTTGAGTTCAGCATCATTCAACCCCCTTTCTCTGAACCAAGGTTGCCAGTGACTGGATAGTGAAAGGAGAATCAGCACAGTAATGAGTTTATTTCTGTCACTCTGCTTTCTTCTGCTACCAGCATTTCACTGGTCAGCACATCAGAGACCCCTTGTGCTGTTTCTTCCACTCATACTCCAGCACTGCTGTAAAGGGACTGCAAGAGGCTGATGCTAGTTCAATTGAAATTTTTCAGATGCACTGTTTGGATTACAAATACATGTATTGGTATAATAATGATAACAGAGCTGCATTCATTTGTGTCTTTTATATCTGTCTAGAGTTTACAACTTTGGAATTTAAGTGCATCTAAATCCAAAAACAAAATTGTAAAACATTGCAGCTTACTGGTCCTTAGATGAAGTGTCTGCAGTAATTGTATTTTTTTCATTTAAGGTCTGGTAAGCTGCAATATATTGCATCTTTGTTCTTGGTTTTAGATATCCCTAAAGAAGACCTTGGAGAGTTTGTATCATGCCATTTAATGAAACATGCTCTTAAACTGTTTCATGCAGGAGATGGCAGCTCCCCATCACAGGGCAGCTGCAGATATCTAAATAGAAACATTGAGGTAGATTTAAAAAAAGTAATTGATCAGTAAAGCAACAGCCATACTGACTGATGAAGCATGAATATTTAAAAGCAATGAAAAATAAGTGTGAGCAGTCAGTAAAAAAGTGACACAAACTAAGAATATTTTAAATAGTAGCAAGCAGAAGTGTACACTGTGTCATGTCTGCATTGAACATTTTTCACTACCAAATAAGATATTTAAAAGAATAGATGTGGATTAGAAAAGCAGAAAATCACCTGGACTCGAATATTCATGGGCTATATTGTTATGGGGCTTTCAACTGATACAACTGATACTCATAAAGAAAGTATACTGACAATGAAGTACATAAAAAGAGGCATTTTACTAGCGTCCATTAAAAAACAAACTAGAACAAAAAAGCGAGATAAAAAGCACAGGCAAAATCTGGAAGCAATACAAAACTACCCAGGACCATAACTACTGTATATCAAGATAATTGTATAACTACTGTATATCAAGATAACTTGTCCATAATATTCTTTGTATAGTTTTTTCTCTTAGTTGGTTGATATACAAGCTGAAGATATAGTGATGCTTGGTCCTGGTTCTCAATGTTTTTCGCACTTTGGCTTCCTCCGGAGAAGGAGGGTTCGCTAACATATTCAAATAGAATAATAAAAAAAAAAGATGAAATACCAAAACTGAGAAGAAAAATATCTTCAACAAAATCACTTATACAGTTTGAACTTACATGGTATTGTATATGCTTTAAAATATCATAACCTGTTGGTTCAGGCCGGAAACCACCCCCAAACCCCCACTGAATCCTTTCTGTGTGGTTTCCCTTAAAAGCTCCATAACAATATAGCCCCTGGATATTTGTGTCCAGGTGGTTTTCAACTACCAAATAGGTAGTGCTGGGTTTCTAAGCCCATTCCTAGTTGTTAGGGAAGTTTCTTAGGTGAATCAATATTGTGTATTCTTTAGCAGCAGTTCAGGGTACAGGATAAAGTATACTATTGGCCAAAAAAACAACATTTGACTTTTGTCCCCAAAAGAAGTCTGAATCTGTATTAGCAGTTTTCTTTTTTTTGCTTTTGGTTAACTAAAAATACTTTCATTATCTTGTAAACATGGAGTCACTGGCCTGTAACAAGCGTTACATTATGTCATCCAAATAATACTATCCCCTGTTATCACCTACTCTTGTTTCCTCTGTGACTATTTACACATGAAACACTCTTTAAAATCCCTCAAATGCATTAAAATGTCATTGTTTTTAGGATTGAAACTTGAAGTGAAAATAACAAAGCTCTTGCCAACTTATTGTTTTGATTACAGTATTTTTTTTTCCGGTCTCAATGCATTTTGGAGTTTTTATTGTGTTTGTTTTTGCTGTTTTTTTTTCCTTTACAGCTATAATGCCAAACTGTAATTGAATAAAGTTCAATTACATTTTTCACTTTTACAGAAAATGTAAACAACTCTCATGAGCATGTTATTGCACCTTCATCCTGTATGCTTTTTAACCCCCTCCCCCTATGAAAATCCAAAGATGGAAATTGGCTTCCAAACCTCGGCATTGTAGCTGTAAGCCAAAAAGGATTTCTACCCCCAGCAATATGTGCAAAAGTATAACCCACAAGGCTGTGGAACTTTCTACATCAGCATGAAGCTACACCCTAGCTTATTTAGTTAATTCTAGGGACTTCATAATTTCATAATATATTATTGAAGATATATGCAATTGTTTATATGCTCCCATTCTACATTTTTGTTAAGGTGGACATTGCTCCTTATCCCATGCAAGTCAGATTTCAACATATTCGCAGAAGAACTTTTCAGGGTTAGCAGCAGACAAGATGGTAGCAATGAAACTTGGGATTTAAATGTCAGTACATTATTAGTGCCAGGGCTATTCTGACCTGTTTGGTGCCCTGGGCTAGACATTTACTACTGAACATAATCACACTCTGACCACCATTAATATTGCTTAGTGCTGTAGTTCTGATATAGTACTGTCTATACTCATCCTGTATTGGTAATCCTTTACACTCTTTTTTTTATATCCATAGTTTCAAAACCCCACCTCTTATGTCCTCCATATGCTGAACTGCAGAGTATTTCCACATGAGAAAAGCTGTCATATTGTGTTACATTTCTTGTAAAATGTATGCACACTGTGTGTTAATTTGATACTTCTTAGTCTTAGACCCTCCTTTCTGTTTTCCGTGCTTAAACACTTTGTAGCGCAGATGTCCACACATACAAGACCTAATCATGGAAGGATGCACACATTTCAAGTCATGCATTAATGGACATCTGCGGTATAAAGCAAACATGCACATCCTAAAGGAAATGCAGGTATATGGGTATGGAATGAAAGGCAAAGAGACTGCAAAGCAAACATTTTTGACTGAAATTAACATAAATGAGTTAGCACAACATCAGCGAAAATCAAGATTACTGTTTTCCACCATGCTCTGGTGCCCTCTCCAGCTCTAGGCAATCACTTAGCTTGCCACTACCTAGAAATGTCCCTAATCAGTGCAGAGTTAAGGCCAGCATCATTTGTCAGTTATAGGATACATGCTCATGTTCATGTGTATAATGGTAGTTGGTTTGTTTTCTAAAAAATGGCAGCCAAATAAATGTCTATAGAAACATAATATTTTTAAAGTACATTTGCTAATATTTATTTCAGTATATTGTATTCACACAGCTACCATAATTGTTTAATAGTTACCTCCTATTTTAGTATGCATCAACATCTAATTGTCTTATTTTTTTTCTCATCATAAAAAGTACAATTACCTTGTGCTTGCTGCTACCATTTTTTATCTTGCTGGATCTAAAACGCTCTAGGGCTTTCCAGCAGAACAGAGCAACAGTTTGAATGTGAAATTAACTTTTCTTTTTCTTCATACTATAGTAGTGTAGCTAAACCTGGCATCCTAACTGTAAAATTACAATAAGCTTGTTTTGCAGTTTGGAGCAGTTAGGATGTTAATGGCATTTGAAAAATCATTAAAGCTTTTATAGACTCATTAAAAAATAAGTTACTAATTTAAATGTCATGCTTTGTATTATTAGTATGAATTAAAAGACAAATGAAGCACTGTATTATTTCCACCTTCAATTATCATACAATAGCACAAATATGATTGTATATTTCTGCCTGTGATTTGGTATAAGGTAATGGTATTATATTTATATTGCAGTATATGTGCTCTTGGCCTACGATTGGGTGTAGTTCATCACAATATTTACAGAGGGAGATATTTAAATCTTAGATTGTAAGCCCTCATGGGCAGGGCCCGCCTTTCCATCTTGTCTTGAATTGTACTGTAATTATAATGTTTGCCCTATATTGTAAAGCGCTGTGTAAACTGTTGGCACTATATAAAAGCTGTATAATAATAATAATAATCATTTAAAGGGTATGAAAACACTTTCAATTAACTCTTCTTATTTCGTTCCTTTTGGTATGTTAAATATACCATTAAATGTGTTTTTGTATATTTGTCTGAGAAGTACTTAAATATCTGTTGATCTTTCCAGAAATCATGTCAGTTCATAACTTCCTTTGCTCTCTGCCTGTGCTGCCCTCCTAGCAGTTACATTGTTCTCAGCTATCTCTGACGCCTACAGAACACCTCCCTTCTATGGTATGGGAAAGGTGAGAGGAGGAGGAGGTGTTTATAGTCTTGCTCTTCGGTGTGACCCAGGGACAGGAAGTGTGTTACTAGCAGGATTACCTGATGAAAATAAAGTTAAAAAAATAAGTATGACAAAGGAAAACGAATGCAGCCACCACATCTAAAGACTGGTAAACTGCAATCTAATAAATTTTTGTTCTTTGGTCTATATTCTAGAATGTGTGAGCAGAAAATTGCTAAGGCAAGTATAGATAGATACTAAACACAAACATATATATCCCCTGGCTCTAGGGTGATTGGGTCAGACCACTAAAGTACAAGATGCTTCAGATCTACATTGTTACAATCTGCTTTAGATCTACAAACAACTTAGTACAAGGGCCTACCTGATTGGGTACAAACGAAGTTGTTTGTTTTAGTAGGCTTTTACATTCAATAGTTTTGAGAAATGTAAAGAAGATTGTATAGAGATTGCAATTACAATAAAAACTACAATTAGATTCTAAGGCAATCTTAGGAAAAGCTGAATTGCAAATATATTTGGGGACATCAAATATTAAACAGCAAAACGCCAAACCAAAAACAGTACATGCATTTGGTCAAAACACTGCGAGACAAATCTTAGTAAGCATATCGTGTTTGTTTTGTCTGCATTGCTTCTTTACAAATTCTAGTAATTTGAAGACTCTTTAGACAGGTGCCAATAGTGTCGCAGCCAAAGCTATGAAATTAGGTTTTCAAATGTAAGCTGTCAACATGGTTTTAAAGACAAACTTCAATATGTTTTGCTTTTTTAAGTGAAATTCTAGCTAAAATGTTTTGCTTATTGTTTTTATTTCTAGGTTTTTATTGTTATCTGTTTCCCCATTATGAGATTGTTCCACACTTCCTGTCCCAGGTATACTCTCATAACAGGGAGTGAGAGGAATATCCCCAAAGTGAGGGGAAATTCTATCTTTGACAGCTATTATTTAAACAGGTACCACAGTTGTGAGATATCCTCTTTACATCCCATTTCCAATAAAAACTAAAATGTTTTACTCTTTACTTATTGTCTTGGTAGCATTGGTTATCTGCTCCTGATTGGAGAGATGTTTCCCTTTTTCTGTCCCAGTAAGATAATATCTTTGGTTAATTTATGGGGATAGTGAATCAAAACTGTTCATTTACCTGCTCCTTTACAAGAGAAAATGTACTTGTAGACACCTGGGGGTTGATTTATCAATAATTCGCACATCAATATGCTGGGTAAATGCTGTTGGTACAGCATTCTTGCCACTAGATGGAATCATGGAGCATAGGGAATACCTATGCTGCTTGGCTCCATCGAGGGGCCAAAATGTCATGCAATGGCATTTGCCCAAGGTATATGGCTGGGTGGATAATTTATAAATCACCCCCCCTGGTCTCTGATATGGTGAGCCATGTCAATATAGACAGTACATGGGGCAGCTTTTCTGTGCCTTTTGCAAACCATAATAATGTTATACGAAGGGAGAGGGGGAGTGAAGTAAAACCATTACTTTGTCTATGGGCCCAATTCTGTCTTCACCCATTTCTGGTTATGTGCTTACATTGCTCATTATTTGTAGCTTTTTTTATTCAATATGTATATTTTGTTTTTATTAAATTACAAGCATAGCATGTTTCCAAGCACTAGATATCTACACTCATAGGCCATAGCTGTAGACTATATTCCCAGGGTTTTGGTTTTCATCTGGCCATGGCTATCCACTGTTTTTCCTTTTGTTGGTAATCTAGTGGGAAAATATTTTGCTCACCCATTTGAATACAGTAGAGGTATTACCAAAACCCTTTGCTGTAGGCTCCTTGCTGTCTCAAATAGAAAGCCTAATGTATTTAATGTTTGTAATATTTCTTATAACCACTGTAAATGTAACAGTTTGAATATGGTTGGTGATACAATTGAGAAAGAGAAATGCACATAGTGATGTGGAATCTCTTTACTCTGGAATAAGTCTACTGTAAATTTTAAAGAGCTGTTGAGGAAACTTGGGTGACTACCTGATTTAATTGGAACTGCAGTGTTTTCTAAAATTCAGAAACAGTTCACTGACTAGTTTTCCTTATTTCTGGGAACTACTCTTATAAGTATACCCTATATGCTAGAAATCAGTATACAGGGAAAGTATAAAACTGCAATGCAATCATACTAAATGTTCATGAATATTCAGGTCATAGGTGGGACAACTATGTTTTCAAGACAGAGACCATTTGTCAACCACTGCTCCAAGTTCATAACTTTCTATGGTCTGCAGTGTCAATAAATTTCAGTAGGACTGCATAACATTTTTGGAGATCTCCTCTGTCACCTAATTAAGAGGGAGCAGCTTAACTGGAGATATCTTGTTCTTAATGTGCCTTTAGTGCCTAATTATAATTTGGACATTCAGGACTAGAGCTGAAATTAGGCAAAGGTAACTTGGGAGTACTGCTTCCAAAGTATGGTATCCAAAAACATGAATATACATTGTTGCAAATTTCTAGTTTAATGTCTTGTTGGTTAATCCAGTGATAATTACATAGACAACATTGACACATTACATAGTCAACTATGCTAATAACACAACTCTTTTAGTTTGCGTGACAAGGGGTGACAAGGGCACCATTTAATTTATCTTTAAAGCTGCAGATTGTTGGGCCCTGATCTATATAATTTGCTCTGTTGACAAATAAACAACATTACATTTCTGTAATACACATTTGGGAATATGTAGCCATTACAGTTTATGTGATATGTTGGCATTTAAGCTAAATGTAAAAGTAGCTTTTTCATGCTTTATGCTTTCTTGATTTACAAAATGTAAATGTGCATTTCACACAAGAGTCTGTCCAAATTGTGTCTACAGTGCTTCAGGCTTTAGAAGAGTGGAAGTACTGAACTTTCCAATTATTGAAATAGATTCTGCTGTATGCCCGATCCCAGACATCAAGAAAGTTTAATTGATAAGTTTCAGGGTTCATTATCAAGTAGCCAGTGGCCCTGTTTTATTTGAGTGCAGTATCCGTTTTATGTCACTTAGGGTAAACTTTTATTTCCTTTAGTACAGTATAATTAAGCAGTTTATATACGAAAAGGAGTAATTTATATGTATATATGTATATAAAAAAGTGCAATCCCTTTTTTTTCATGACATTTGCAACACTGATTTTGCTATAGTTACACATAATGGTTTGTTTTATGCAATCATTTGTGAATGGTGTGTTTTTTTGCCCCGCAAAAGGGCATGTAATTTGTAGGCTTAGAGAAAATGCTTGTGTACTATTGGGTGTTTGACTAGTGCTGCCAGAAAGAATTTGAGGGTCCCAAACACAGCTTCCTACTATCTGTCATCATATAACTACAGAGATTGTCTGTAGTGAGATTCAACTGGTGTAAGTTAATTTCACCTCTTATTTTCATTATTTTTTAATAGGTCATAAGTGAACCACTTGTGCTCTCTTTCTCTGGTTATTATGTAAATGGGACAGTAAGAGAACACATCTTATAATGTTGGTATTGGCTGTGAGCATGTGGGCTTTCCACCATTCCGACATCAGCCTATATGCTGTACTTTGCCCGCTCGGTACTTTTTGTGGGTGATTCTCTAAACAATAATCTCTAAACACCAGATGGATGCTTTTTTAAAAAAAAAAAAACGTGGTGAAAATAGATCTGAGATGTACAGCTTACATTCTTACTATCCAGGGAGAAACATTACTAGCCTCCTAGTATCTGGTAGAGGTGATTTTTGAAGCCAAAATCCATTGCTTGTTCAACACAACACAACACAGTAACAGTGCTAAAAAGACCAACACTAAATTAAAAAAGACCTTGGCTGCAACAACAAATATTGCCCACCAATTTAATAACAAAAAATCCACAATGTACTCTCTTCCTTGCCCAATGACATGCCTTATTCTACTTAAAAAACAAAACAAGGAATAACGTTGGGCTAGCAGGGGTCCTCTGAGATTATAGTGTGGCTGCTATTGAGAATCATAATAATTGGACACTTCAGTCCCTATAGATTTCTGTGGTCCGTTTCCACATTCCAAGTAGTTGATTACATAATTTGTTCTCTAGGAATACTGTTGAAACAATGTTCTATCTAACCGCAACAAGATGGGTCAAAAAAGCATGCGCACATTTTTTGGCAGGTGAAATGGTTTCATCTGTATTTTTAACTGCCTGGCTACAGTTGCTCTTTAATAATTGCTTCAAATATATATAAGTTGTAAGCAATAGTTTTTCGTTCAATTGATCTCCTAATGTAGCAGAACTTATAATACGGATTTATCATTTAGCAGTTTAGTGCAGCAATTGAACATAAATGTCAAAACTGGAATTGGTCATGGAGAATTTATGCGCATTATATTGTGGTTAATGAACTTTAAAGCTGCACAAGACTGGTTTTATTTTAATTTGAAATGCTACTTCTAATTTAAGAGAAGTCCTTTGAGTAAGAAAAAAGATTAAAGTTAAACCATTGAAACTTTCAGTTGAATGTCCTTCAAATAATGACAGGGTTTGATATCTGTTATGTTAGCTTTTCACTGTTTGAAGTTTTGTATACTTATAAACTAAAACAATGCATGGTTTTAAGCAGATCTAAACTCAGGTGGTCCATGTGCCAAAAAAAATACATATGCAGGGGGCATGCATATGCGGATGGGGGAAGATTGGTACACTAATGGGCAATTTAACAGATTACACACTTGAATTGATAAGACATGCTTTCCTGTTGATGCAGCCAGGTGGCACTTGTCAAGTGACCAGGTGAAACTGCTGAAAACAGACTCCACTGAAAGCATGTCTCCAAGGAAACAGAAGGTCCAGCTAGACAGACACTGTGGGACATCCTATGGAACACGTTGCATAGAGTGACTATCTATTTAAATAGAGTTTTGGAGCCAAGGACACGAGTAACCAGTGAGTAGGTGTATGAGACCTAAAGAACAAAAAAAACCTGAAGGAGAATTTCTTTTTCACATTGTCTTCTTAGAAACCATAATAATATGTTTTATGGAGTGATAGTTCACAAGGCGTTTATTGAACCCCTCGTAAAGTCTGGATATTGGGAACTTAATGCCAAACCTCATTATGGGGGGTTCTTCCCTTTTTCAAAGCTAATATGCAAATGATTTTCATAAAGGGCACGTGAAGCTGGGCATTGTTATGTAGGACATGTTCCAATGCCAAATAAAGTGAATATTGTACAATTGGGAGAAGGTACATCTTTTTATGCAACTTTGAGGGCAACATGCAAAAAAAACACACCAAGTCTATCAATTAAATGCTTGGGAGATGCTGTATGTGGTGTA
The DNA here is from genome assembly GCF_000935625.1 of Nanorana parkeri. NCBI lineage: Eukaryota > Metazoa > Chordata > Amphibia > Anura > Dicroglossidae > Nanorana > Nanorana parkeri. The sequence continues at coordinate 445,575 of NW_017307057.1, read as the reverse complement.
ACAGCATAATTCTCACAGACAGCATCAGCAGCACTGTACTCTGGCATTACATATTTTGCATGTGTAACTGAATTGTAATGCTTAGCTTAAATACAACAGCAGCTCCATGTTATAATTCATTACAACTAGAAATAAAAGGCTTTTTTTAGATAGTTTTGGCTGCAATTTTTTAGATCCTCTGGCAATATCCTACATTTTACTGTGGAAGTAGGAGCCACAAAAGATCTAAAAGCTATAGGAAAATTTTCCCTTAAAAAAAGTACAGCTAAAGTACTCAACATCACACCCTGGAGGCGAGCATGAAGGGAGTTGACAAGGGAGCTGGAAAGCAGGAGATCTTTGGAAGAGCGGAGGGGACGGTTAATGTGTTACTTTGAGACAATGTTTGAGATATAGCCAGAGGCAGAGTTGTGAATGGCTTTGTAAGTGGTTGGTAATATATTTAATTTTATCCTTTAGGCTACTGGAAGCCAGTGTAGGGATTGGCAGAGGGGGGTTGCAGACACTGAGCGGTTGGTTAGGTGAGTGAGTCAAGCAGCAGCATTCATGATAGACTGAAGGGGGGATAGCCTGTGTAGTGATAGGCCAATGAGGAGGGAGTTGCAATAGTCAAGACAAGAGATAACAAGGGAGTGGATGAGTAGTTTAGTGGTTTCATTGGTGAGGAAGGGGCATATTTTGGAGATGTTATGAAGGTGAAGGCAGCAGGATTTAGATAGTGTTTGTGGGGAAGAAATGTGAAGTCCAAGTCAAGGATGACACCTAGCACCGTGGTATGGGGGAGGGTTGGATAGTTGTGTTAGCAATCTCAAGAGAAAAGCTGGGGGAAGGTGCACAGGTGGGAGGAAATATCATGAGCTCAGTTTTTGAAAGGTTGAGTTTTAATAAGTGTTGTTACATCCAGACTGATATGTCAGTTAGTAAGTTAGTGACACGCAAGGACACTGAGAGCCTGAGCTGTGGAGTAGAAAGATATATTTCAGTGTCATTGGTATAGAGATGGTATTGGAAGCTATGCAAGGTCAATAACTGACCAAGGGAGGAGGTGTAAATAGAGAAGAGAAGGGGTCCAAGGACAGAGCCTTGGGGGACCCCTACAGAAAGAGGAACAGGAGGGGAGGAGTTAGATTTGTAGGTGACACTAAAGGAGCACTTAGAGAGGTAAGAGGAGAACCATGAGAGAGCAGAGTCATGTAGGCCAAGTGAGTGGAGATTTTTGAGGAGGAGCTAGTGGTCAACAGTGCCAAAAGCAGCAGAAATGTCTAATAGTAAGAGTAAGGAGTGGTGGCCAATATTTGTAGCAGTTAGTAAGTCATTAGTGAGTTTTAGGAGGGCGGTTTCAGTGGAGTGTAGGGGGTGAAAGCCAGACTGTAGGGGGTTAAGGAGGTTGTTATCAGCAAGGTGGCGCCACATACTCCCATATAGAAGAACAGGCTGCTGCGTAGAATCACACGCAGCACCTGTCCTTCCCATGAATGGCCTGATACGGCCATGCACGCCGCATGGATTTGTATGGGCCGACTCTAAGCTGTGTGAATGAGTCAACATATCAGGCTTCTTTTAATATAGAAATAACAATTGTGTAGAAATCAAAATTAGCAGGTATTATTTCATAGAAAAAGCCAGAAATATTGTATTTACTCCATGTGAAAGTCTATGAGAAACCAGGCATGTTTATAATCAAGAAATTAGTTATTTCACAGAAAAAAAGACAGAAATGTTGCATAGACACATGTGTGATCCCTAGTGATGAACATTTGGACAATACACAGACCCACTGTCACTGTTGCCACCAAATTATTTTAAAACCTACAATTAGATTGGCTTTTTATACTTGTACAAGATGCCAGCTCACCTGTGTTTACACTGTAGACTATATCAGGAATCCCCTTAAGGCTGACCTTTCATTTACTTTTTTCTCTTTCTCAGCTGAGAAAATCCCTTGATTTCCCCATCCACACTATACAGTGTGGATATAGGAATCTCCCCTGTTGGAGATTCTGGCAGCCTGTACCCACAGTTGTCAGAATACCGAACAGTGGCTGTAGCCACAGTTCAGCCAGACATTTTCCACCTGACTACTTAATTTATCAATTTAGGTTTATTGAGCAAGGTTGTACCTGCATCATCACCCACAGTTAGAAATTCTAACACTGTATGTCCAGCATTAGTTTAGTTACTTTTGTTGTAGGAAGTGCTGTGAATATTGATATATGGAAGTGAATAATTGAGCTTCTATACAGTAAGGTCAAGGCCTTCTTAACAGGAGCCACTCTATCTCACAATATTCCCCTTTCCCATTTCCCTTAAAGCAATGTTTTGTCTTTTTAACCCCTTAGTGACCGAGGCCTTTTTTCATTTATTGTGTACATGTTATAATCCACATTTTAGGCCTCAAAATTACTTAAAGCCCCCCAAACATTATATCTTTTCTGAAAGCTAAGACCCTATAAAATAAAATAGTCACAGTTGCAATTTTTTATATTGCAAAATATTAGCGCAACGCCTTATCAAACCCCAAACTTTAATGATAAATGCACCCAAAACACAATACAATACCAATTTTTTAATAAAATATAAATATACAACGAGTAAATAGATACCTAACATGCCGATGTTAAAAATTGTGTGAGTTTGTGAAACTGTAACAAAATTCAATACCACAAAAATTCCATAGACGATGCTTTAAAAGCCCCTACATGTCATATTTATAAAAAGGGTATAAAATTAATTTCAGTACAGCGTTGCATGACGGAATAAATGTCAGTCAAAGTACCGCAGCGCTGAATACTGAAAAATGGCCTGGATGGGAAGGGGGTTTAACACCGCGGATGTCAACTGGTTAAGGTGATGCTGGAGGCCCAAAAGACCTCTAGTGTCACCTTTACACTTAAAATAAGCTATTGAAGTGCAGATCGCACTTCAATAGCTTATTGCTGAGCTTCAGGAGCCCAGCACTGACAGCTATGGGACCCGAAGTTATGTAATCTGCATCGTTGCCGGTCCCATAGTACGGGGAGGTGATCGGTGAAGGGACTTCGCCGATCACCTACCATGCTTCCCCCAGACACAAGAGAAGCCGGTCCCGGGGCCCGTAGGAGGGGCAGCGGAGCCCAGGAAACATGGCGGGGGGTGGGGCGGGGGGGGAACACTCGAGATGCCGGTCCCGGGCCCGTAGGAGGGGCAGCGGAGCCCAGGAAGCATGGCGGGGTGTGGGGCGGGGGGTTACCACCATAATCACTTTCACTGTAAAGCCAACAGTCGGCTTTACAAGTTTAAACAGAGTCCCGGTGGCTTCTGTTTCAACTGGCCCGATGCCAGTGACATTCTATGGACGTCACCGGTCATTAAGGGGTTAATATGTCAGAATCCTTTGAGCAGCTTGGACCTCCAGGCCCAGGCTGAATCTACAGAGTATTAGTTCATCCTCAATCCCTCTGCTATACAACTATATAACATTTTCTATTAAGAAATAACATTTTATATGGTTTTCTAATTATTATATGATTAACATGCTGGATTAAAAAATATATTTGATTTTTGGGTTAGATCCTCTTTAAACAAATCATTATATCTATATTATGTGAATATATGTATGTATTTATAAACATGACCTTCTGTCTGTTTGTCTGTCTCTGATCTCTCTCTCACTTGTTATTGCACACAAATATTTTAACCGTTTACACAAATCCCATACTTTATTTGTATCAATAAGAAATAGGAAGGATTTGTTATACCATACAATCCCAGCTTCAACCCAGAGGGATTGCCTTAAATATTAAAGGAGTAGATGCTGTTCACTTGGGAAAGTAAACCTTCACTTTGCTAAGTAATGCTACATTCACATGGGGCTATAATGTGCAGCTAGGGATTCCTGCGGTAAGAACCTATGGATCCCTTCTGGAAGGAATCCCAGGTGTGCCCATACAAATGCAGCCACTATGCCCATTCAAGTGAATGATAGGCTGTCAGCAGCTGCATCTGTCAGTTGCTGTCTGCATGTCCAAATCAAACGATTAGCTGATGTTCCAGATAGATGATTGTCCCTGGGTGCAGACAAATTGTAAGGACACACTTGGGATTCCTGCTTCAACAATCTGTAGTTTTTTGTAGCTGGAATCATTAGACACACATTATACCTCTGGGCCCTGAATGGGCCCTAAATGTTCAATGAGCTTAGTTAATATGGCAAGGCTATGTTCAGTTCGATCATCCAGTCATGTGCCAAAAAAATCCTGTTGTTTAAATTTCTCTTGCTCATATATTGTAGATATATACATTTTTTTAAGCACAAATTTACCTTATTTAGCAAACTAAACACTTTCAAAAGGGAACACTCTCTACTACTACTACAGTACATAAACCCCATTGACTGTACCTTAAGCTAAATTGAGAATGGATTTTGTAGACCCTAATTATCATGGTGAAGTATCTGGATGTCTATGACCAGCCATCAGGATCTATTGTAGTGCTAGAGCACTTTACACTGGTTTAAAGATGGTTTTTCCACTATATACTGTAACTTCACAATTATTACCATACAAATTATGAAAATATCACTATGATATTAAGCTGGTGTAACAGTCTACACTACTCCATACTGCTACTCTTCCTGAAATAAAGTGTCCCTGTTTACAACAGTACTGCACTGAAAAGACTAGTTAATTTCTGTTTGTTTTTTTGGGGTTTTTTTTAGGAACAGGGCAATAGTAAGTGTTTAAATGATCCGATTACATAGCTATAGCAGCAATCATGGTATATGTATGCAGTCATGTGATTCATATTAAAACTTAAGATTCATGAAAATAAAAATGTATAGGGTTCATTGGATGATAACATTTTGCCTGTGAATTAGATACTGTGCATAATAGTTGCCTAGTAGGCTTGGGAGCCAGGACCTACCCCAGTAAAGACAAGCTAAGAATTTATTTACATTATGTATTTTGTTGCTCTATTAAGAGTGCCAAATAGCATAAACATGTTTCAGTCAGAATAGGTCTTTATATTTGGCATATAACTGGGGAGTAATCATGTTTGCTCAAGCAGCATATTCCTCTTAAGGAACATGCTTAGTATTATGTAAAATCATTACAAGACCATTTGCAGGCTAAACATTGATAAACAAGGCAACAGCTTCTAAAGGCAAGTGCGAAGTAGAACTCTGGTCTCATTTTCTTCATTTTTATCTTGCAGACTGTATATTGATAAATTAATCTCCCAGGATGCAGACTCACTGTAGTTGTAATAATTTTAAATAATTATGAGCAATAAACAGAATTTTACTAGTGCACGTGGTTGCTAAGGACTAGCTTATGTGTACTAGAGGATTTAGGATTCAACAGCCTCTTGGTAGATTCACATGAAGGAATGAGACAACCTATCAAACAAGTTCTAAATGAAGGTGGAAAGTGAAATTTTGCCTATCCACCTCATTTTTCTTTATTCATATATACATTTTTATCAGTACACAGAATAGGGATCAATCACACAAAGAGAGGTTTTTGCAGTAGACTTCTACAGTACATGCCCATAAACAAGCCCTAACAACTGCTGTGTCCTATTTTTCTGACCATCTTTCTTACATATTTTTATTCCTGCTGTTAAAAAAGCTGAGTGTTTTTCAACATCGGTACATTATTCATTCAGTAGCTCATCCATTTCTTAATGCTAACTCAACATGTAACCTGCAGCAGTGGATAAATAGGTGGCCGTTTGGCTGACTACTAATCAGGTCAGTGCATTACATACATTTTTACCATTTTAAATGTTCTTTAATGTAGAAAATGATTTCAAGAAATATAAATGAAAATATTTACTTTTTCTTTTCAGATTTTATATATTTTTATATATATATATAGATCTATATATATATAGTAAAAAAATATGAAAAGAAAAAGTAAATATTTTCATTTATACTACTTGAAATAATTTTCTACATTAAAGTACATTAAAAATATATTTACGGTATATCGATGTATAATGTTAAAAGTGCCTTAACACTACTGGATTACAGATAATTGTGGGATCAAGTACAAACTATTTTCGTTCCGTTACGAACATTCGTTATATTGAAGTTAAAAAACAAAGTACATTTGTTAATATATTGGAGTTGATGATGGTAGTTTTTTTTTTATCCGAAATACGAAATTCGGATACGGAATCCGTTAACGGAATTCGTATTTCGTTTGGTTGACCAATCAGAGGTTTTCTCTTCTGCTGCTGGCAGTTGCATTACAATACAGGCAGGAAATACGAAATTCCGTTGACGTATTTTCGTTCCGTTACGAACATTTGTTATATTGAAGTTAAAAAGCAAAGTACATTTGTTAATATATTGGAGTTGATGGTAGTTTTTTTTATCCGAAATACGAAATTCGGATCCGGAATCCGTTAACAGAATTCGTATTTCGGATAAAAAAACAACTACCACATCGACTCCAATATTAACAAAGGTATTTTTGCTTTTTAACTTTATCATAACGAATGTTCGTACAGTTACGAAAATGTGCCGAAACTAACGGATATTCCGAAACGGAACGAAACGAAACGGAACTAATTTTTTGAGGGCACACAAGTCTAGTACAAACTTTGTTGAAACAGACAGGTCGAATAAGGTTTGCTCAACATTTTAACAGGGTTTATCCAGAGGAAAAATTAAGCTGCTAACCTGACAGCCACCAATTTCAATGAATACGATTGCTTGAAAGAAATACATTTCATCCTTATTTAACTGCCTCCGGGCCGGTCGTAGTAAAAAAACAGCCGTCCAGGAGCTCTCTAGATCTGAGCAGGCGTCATAAAGAGGACCTGTCACATATTTTGCTATCACATAGGGGGGGTTTATTAGCCCCCGTATGTGATAGCAATAAAGTTTAGTGAAAAAAAAAAAGGAAAAAAAAATTAAAGTCCCCCCCAAAAATTTTAATTTACACATAAAAAAGAATGAAAAAAAAAATGTAAGTCCCCACCCATACATACACGCGTCGGGGGCGCATATGTGCAAAAAAGACGATTGCGCCCATTACGCCGCACATGTTGCATATCGCCGTGAACGTCGCAGTGAGAGCAAAAAGTCTAGGGCCATCAATCACTGATAACACTAAACTGATGAGCGGTAAAAACGTTTAAAGCGTCGCCTATGGCTAATTTTGGTTGCGGTCGTTTTCTGCGATGTCGCGGGTGCGCGCAATTTTAAAGCTTGACATGTTTGGTGTCTATTTAACCGACGTGACCCGATCTTTTATATTTGACCAAAAAACTGGGTAATAATAAATGTTTCCTAACATAATGTTAAAAAAAACTTTTTTTTTCAAAATTTTCAGTAATTTTTCCTACTTATAATAAAAAATAAAACCCCCAGTGGTGATTAAATACCACCAAAATAAAGCTCTATCTGTCCCTAAAAAATGGTGTAAAATTCATTTCAGTACAGCTTTGCATGACGGAATAAATGTCAAAGTATCGCAGCGCTGAATACTGAAAAATAGCCTGGCCAGGAAGGGGGTCTAAACACCTGGTCTTGAAGTGGTTAAACTGAGCTGTTGATTTTCCAGGTACCACCAACCAACTGGGAAAGGGAATTGCACCGTTTAACAGCTCTTGTAGTAATTGAATATTTTTTGTACTGGTGCTAACAGTGTGCTAGTGTTTCTCCTAGTCACAATCAGCTAAATGTTTGCATTGATCTTTGATTAATTCATAGATGTTAACTAATTTCTATTGCTGTCAACATATTATACATGTTTACAATCATTACAATAGATTTACAAAGTAGCAATCTCCTATGCAAAATCCGAACTAATATAATCAACTGCATTGTCATTATCCTTTACTGAACCCAATTAGACCCAACCTGACCTGCTGACATAAATTCCAAAAATGTATGTTTTAATATATATCAGGTGATTTATAAAAGAAGTACAAGCTGTTCACTTTGCAAAATGTATGTTTAGTTAGCAAAGTCATTTTTTTTAATAAAGTGAACCTGAATTCATTCTAAATACCCAGTCATAATCAAGTAAAATTTAAAGACATCATTATTGCTGTCCCAGGATTGGTTGATTAGAGTGAATACAGCTTCAATGTATTTGCTAAGTTCAATTAGCATTCACTTTGCTAAGTAAACACCCTTAGTAAGTCTAGCAGGATTATTGGTGCCTGCCAAGATATCTATGGTTGTAAAGCTAATTAAAATATAAAAAAGACACATATATATGGCATCAAATATCACTTGAATGCTACCAGTGATTATACATGGCCTAAAAATCAAGGGAAACAAACATTTTCACACAAAAATGTTTTGCAATGTTTTGGAAACTCTCTTTGCTGCCAAATATCCTTTAGAGAATAGGGCAAGAAGTTTCCACCTTTCATAATGCACTATCACCACCTGTCAGCCTAATTATGCAGAACGTTCAGTGGGTTGGAGAGGTAGCATGCCACTTGTTCAAGAATGGGCAGATGTCTCAGTGCATATCATTCTTGATAAGACATGTCCCCTGAGTATGTCCAGCCTAAGGGCCTGTGTCAATGGCCTTTGGGCTTGTGTATATAGCATCAGTTTAAGATTAGTTAGCTGGCCCTTTTGATTGGTAGTTCTAATCCCAAAATACATGACTTAACAATTACTTGATTTGGCCCAAAAGACAGCTAATAGCTAACCATCCTCAGAGGAAACTATCAATTAGATTAAAAAACCTTATCTGATTACTCCTCTGAGATTAGCTGGTGCTTATAGCTTCTACTTGTACCTATCTCCTACTCCTTTACTCCTCTGTATAGGCATAAATGCAAATGTTTGGCAAAACTTTGACATTTGGTTATAAAAAATGGCTGGCCAAGACACCTTCTGGAAGGCTGTAAGCTCAAGCCTGCACTTCCAAATTCCTTTTTCTGGTTGTCATAATGGGCTCTGCCTAGATTGTTTAGTAAGTAGTTAGCACTGCAGTTTGTTTGTCTTTGAGTGCTTCAGATAGAAGCATTTGACAGATACTAGAGATTATAATAATCTTTTAACAAAGAAATGTTTACCCTGTACATAGGCTCTTCTTTCATTCAGAGATAATAACAGACTGGTTAATAACAGGGATTTTATCATGTGAGCAGATAGGATTAATACATGGTCTATGGAGTGGGCTAGATTCAAAGCAAGTTAAGATATTAAATCTTGAACCCTGTATTATTTTTGTGTGTGTGTTTGTGTGTGTGTGTGTGTGTGTGTGTGTGTGTGTGAGTGTGTGAGAGCTTACCTATTAAAGGTTAAATCTGGCAGTGTTTTGACTTCCTTTATCTGTGGAATGTATCTCACCCTGAGCATATAGGCATGCAAAGATATAATTCCTTAAAGGACTAGTAGTCAACACAAAACAAGGAAATGCTACACTTAAAAAAATATATGAGTGCCACATTTGCAGCATTATATGTAAAATACCCATACCTGCATATACCTACATATAAAGTTAAATATGTTGCATTCATGTAAAATTTTGCATTCTATTGTCATCTGTTAGCTGCCATATTAGATTTAAATACAATGGAACCTTGCCTATTCAGGAAAAAGTGTCTGTGTACAGTCTCATCGGCCCCTTTATACTCACCTTGCCTGAGCTCCCTCATTGCTCTTTCTTGATCTCAGCTTAAGACACTACTCAGCTATTCCAGCGATGGTGAAATGTGACTTGCTTCCCTGTGACAGTACTCAGGCCCTGCAAGCCAATTGACCAAGCACTGTTACATGACTGAGGGAGTGAAATCATCATGCCATAGGGTCACGGACACTGCTGATTTCAGAACCTGTTGCAGTGACACTGTCATTTTGCCCTGTATGGGCAAGGTGACATTGTCTCCTTAGCCACTTAAAGATTTTAAACATATTTACATCCCAAAAGACTTCAAAAAAGTTTGGACACATCTCTTACCTCCAGCTCCACTTCCCCTCTACAGTTCTACCTGTCAAAATCACAGATGGTAATTCCTGTCAAAATGCAGCTGCTGCTGTGTAAAATGACACTTGCAGATAGTTTAAGTGAATACAATGTATCAATATATTATTTCATTGTATTACTTTTTCATTCATATGTATATCAATATCCCTTTGTTACTTAACCATAACATGTCTGCATATTTCTCTTTCCTTTTATATATATATATAT
>NW_017307057.1:330163-435349 GCF_000935625.1 Nanorana parkeri | reverse complement strand
TATATATATATATATACGTTTTGTTCAGTATGTTTTTTATTTAAATACACTTTAATGTGCATTTCTACTTTCGCAGCCAAAGTTGGATAACACCTATTTTTTATTTGTTACATGTTCCCATTCCCATAGCATAACCTAACAATATTTACAAAATGCTTTTTGCAGTTTAAAGTGCTTTTACTTGGGTTAGGGTTTCTTGGCTACTTAAGGGTTAAGATTTCTACTCGCTTCTTCTACTTTGTAATGTTAGGAGGGGTTATGAGGGATGTGTTAACCCTGTCTGTGCTGTGCTGGCTAATTGTACTATAATGTATAAAGTAGATTTGAACACTGTCAGCCCTAACAAAGGTTTAAAATATTACAACCCTGGCTTGTGCATTGTATGTTAATGAAGTAAATGAGAGAAACACACTCCTCAAATTTTATTCCTCAGTCTTTCTATGAGGACAGATCACTGTGAAGGTGCTCAGAAAAAAACTGGATTCAGCCATGTTGCTTTCTGCAATAAAACATCTAAAATAAAAGGAATATTAAAAAAAATACTTTTTGTTATGGTGCTTGGGTACTTCTAAAAAGAGTGCCTACTCCTGTTCTGCATGTGTAGAGAGATACTAGACATATGCGATTTGTTTCCGAAACAAAATTTGGACGAATGTTCTAAAAGTGTGGTTTGTTTATTTACTTTGAATTTTAACCCTTTAGTGAATGAGTAGGGGTACAAGTACCCCTTACTCATTCACAAGGGGGCAGCATCTGGGTGCCCCTTAATTAAAGGGGTACCCAGATGCAAATAAGCCCCCTTGCCCGTCGACCCCCACAACCACCAGGTCATGGTCTGTGCTCGGATCAAGGCTCTGGTAGGAATTCTGGGGGGACCCCACATTTTCGGGGGGTGAGGTTCCCCCCCAAAATTCCTACCAGACCTAAAGGGCCTGGTAGGGATTTTGGAAGGAATCCTACACACTTTTTTGTTTTAACGTGTGGGGGGGGGGGGGTCCACTCCTAACATTCCTAAAGGGTCTGGTATCAATTGGGGGAACCTCACACTTTTTTTTTCTCTTCTGCAGACTGTAAAAAAAAGAAAAAGTTATTTTTTTCGCTAATGTAACTTTGCTGCAATGAAATTTCGTCCACAAATGACATTTCGTGCAGACTACTGCTAATGAATTTCATCTGAATCCCGAAACGAATTACATTTCGGACCCGAATCCCGAAATAACGCAAAGTCCGAATGAAAGCAAAATATACTTTTTTTGCACACATTTGTGTACCTGTAAGTTAATATTTCAAGCACAGATCAGAAAAAAAGACTTTTATGATCCCAACTTTCTTCTAGTAGGCTGCGTTTACACAAATAGAGTAAAAATACTTTTCTAAAATACATTTCAGCTAGATTGCCTTATTGTTGGCTTATTCAATATAGCTATTCATTCTGGATTGCTATCTGAAGTCTTTATTTACATTTCTTTTCATATTTGGTGAGATACAGTCCATTCTGCAAGCAGTCGCTCTCACATTGATTGCTTGTATTTTGCAAGTCATTTGGGATTGCAATCTGCTTACAGTGAAATGCAAGATATTGCTGTATAGGTCTAAGAGATTAAAGTAATTTTAAAAGCATATACACAACATACATCTCAACAAGCCAAAAATGACAGATTGGCACGTTCTTTTCTTAGTAGCAAATGGAAGAAGTATTGATTGCCTTTAAAGCATGTCATTTGGCATTTCATGCCATAGCACTTTAAAACCTTTTACAAGTGCAAAGGGAAATATTATTCATACTTTATGACCCAATATGGAATAAAATATTTTGTTCTGAAATATATCCAATACAGTCCCTCACTGACGATGGGAAAAAAGCAGAACAGAACAGAACTGCAGTGAAGCGAATGGCTTATTTTTAAAGAGCAAAAATCTTTTGTGGGTATAGGAGGAAAGGCTCAATCCTCTGCCTTGACTGGAAGATCACAATTACCCTCCATGTACAGAGGAGTACATGTCGTAGTGGAGTGGTATGTACCCTTTAACACTGTCATGTACAGCACATGCATGGAAGGGTTACCCCACTACTTACCGCAATAAACACAGCACACCTCACCATGCATCCCTATACACTTAGAGCATACACATGGCCCGGTCGCAATTGCGACCGCTGCGACCCTGGTAGTTCCGCCAGTGCACACATGACATCTTCATTTTTCCCAGACTTATAGATGAAAGGATAAAGCTCACATTTCATTGCTGCCCAGTGCTGACCCTGTTTATATGCTTACACAGTTTTCTTTAATGTTAACTGGTATGGGTAGGGATTCCTCCTACTCTCACTTCCTGGGTATTGTCATTAATAAAATTATGAGATTAATGGCAATTTGTTATCAAGACATATGGATATATCATTTTAAATGTTTATCACCAAGGGATTGTGCTGCAGAACAATACATTTGAATCATTTTCAGGAAATTGTTATTTAACCAGTTGACATCCGCGGTGTTAAACCCCCTTCCCATCCAGGCCATTTTTCAGTATTCAGCGCTGCGGTACTTTGACTGACATTTATTCCGTCATGCGCTAGGGGGCGCGCGCGAGCAGGAAAAAAATGCCGCCTGGCGACGGCAACCCGCAGATAGGAGTCAGCCGTCCGTCCGTTTTTTCTTAACGGGCGGATGGCAAGAGGTTAAACATGAACGGATACAAAAAAATAAGGCGTAACAAATAAAAATGAATAATATGTGTAGTGGTTTTATTTAGTGCTCTTATGTAGTTATAATATATAAATATACATACTTTATATTTATGTGCATTGGTGAAAGTTACTGTATATGTGTAGTGTAATCTTCAAGTAATATCCAGACAACCTCAGTTCTTTTCCAGAGACTGTAGTGTTTATTGGATCCCAAAAACAGCTGAACAGGAACAGTCCAATAGAGAATATTCAGAAAATAAAAGCCCTGTGAGTTCCTTCCTATGTAAATCTAGACCTCTATCCTCATGATGATGACAATAATGATAATGAATGTGATGACAATGACCTTGCATTGTCATCATATGCAAGCTCGTCCGGCCGAACTGAAGGGAAGAGCCTGTTTGCCTCAGCTGACATGTGTATTGGCTGAAGCAAACGTTTGGTAGTTCGTTCACTGCTGTTCACCCCGTTTCTCCATGGCAATATTCTGCTATGCAGAGAAGTTTTTTGGATCCACAAACTTAAAAAAGACATTAAACCCTCAAATTTTTTAACATAAACCAATACTGTAATGTGCGCCTTACTGTAATCCATGGTTGTTTCCCTTCTCTTTGCTGCTCTTCCTCTTAAATCCGTATCTCTTCTCATGCTGGGCAGAACCTCTGTTTTGCAGCAGACTGTCTTGTCTCTGGAATGGATACATGGTGTCTGTGTATAGGTTTGTAACCTGAGCCAGCACTACAGGAAGAGGCAGTCAGCTGCAAAGGGAAGTTCTCCCCCAGCAGGAGAAGATATGAGGATTTAAAAGGAAGAGCAGCAAAGAGAAGGGAAACAGTATTGGCTTATGTTAAAAAATCTGAGGGTTTAATGTCACTTTAACACTGTAAGACCTAGAGGGTTAAATACCACATTATCTCTTTCATGTTTTCTTACCAACTAATTACCTGTAGCCATATGCATTTATATAGCTACCAACATGATTTCACCTTACTGAGGCTTTATGCCTGTTCTATGTACCCTTGCCTCAGGATTAGCACCATTATAACCCCTTTCACAACGATTTAGTCCATTTATTAGTATCATGCGTTTATCAACACCCTTTCCAGATGTGCCCCCATTCTTAACGATATTTCTGCAGTCTCTCATGAGGTTCATCAACCCTGTCTATCATATGTTAGACATTATATCCCTTGTACATTTTTCCATTTTTAGGTTTAACACCTATATGATATTTTGTTTGCATATGTTGTATTTTTTCTTTATATTATTAGATAAACATTTAAAAAAATTAATTGTGATAGGGTATGTTTAAAGAGGACGCAGATGTTTATAAATCATAGAAATGTATTAAAGTTCTTATTTAAAAAAAAGTTTTGTTTGATGACAATATTTAAGAGTGGTGCTCATACATAGATCTAGTTAGATTCCTAAATCCCTGAAGTTGTTGCTGATTCATATAACATTCATAAATCATATAGTTATTAACATAATTAATACAGTTATAATACATAATTCATACAGTTTCATCAATGATATGATATAACTTGGGGATTCCCCTACGCATTTCGCTCGCAGGCTTCTTCGGGGGGTTTTTATGTCAGTTTTCAGCACCAATCTGATTTTAAACATATAATACAATATTAATCAATAAATTTCCTCAATGATACATCAGTTAATTATTCATCATTAATTCATAGAATATATTTTTAGTCAGTACAATTCGACATTGATTCATAGGCTATGTTAATTCATCATTAATTTATAGGATATATTCTTAGTCAGTACAGTTCGACATTAATTCCTTCATAGGATACATTATTCATCAATCCAATTCATCCATAATACATAGTTTTAAAGTTATCATTGATTCAAAATTTTAGGTTTATATGTGTCCATAGGTTAATTTAACCATATAAATACTTTTAGTGTGGTTACAGTTATTCCACCACTCACCTAGGGATCGGACAATCATGGAGAGACCTGTTACCAGGGGGATGGAGATCCTCTTATCGCCCCCAGAGAATGTCACACGGCGGAGCCAGAGACGCACATGGATATCCTTCCAATCTAAAACATGACCGTGATCATTTTTATAATACAAGTGTTTCATTACTTCCCGAAGTATTGCATATGTGTGTATGCCTATATTTCCAAAGCTCCTACATTATGCCTCATCTTTCTTATCTTCACCATATAAAAGTGTATAACAAATGTGTAAAAATATATAATAAGTGATTGATGATAATATATGAAAACGATTATGAAAATATATATAGATAAATATAGATAAGAAGAAACTTACTGTGCTTTGTTTAATTAATCCTTTGTAAAGTTCCCTTCAGATAACCCCTCTGACGTCAGCAGGAGGGTGTGGCATCCAGTCAGGCCACGTCCATCCCGTTGCTTCCGTGTTCATTGTATACATGTTGCTATGCAACCCTCTCTGCTCTGTCGAGGCTATGTTATGCTAACTCCTGCTTGTTGCTTGGGTCTAAGTCTTTATTCACCTATTAACTTGTCCCTATTTCTCTATCTCTCCTGTCAATATCGTTCATTTCTAAGTATAGTTGAAGTCTGTTAACGGGGTCCCCTGCCTCTCTCATGGATGCCTATATGGCCCTGCCGGTGCATGGTCTCCCAGAATATCTCGAACCCCAGAAAGTTATAATTATACATGACACATATCCTTTTGGTTTCTATATAAATATGTATAGGTTTCATTTCAAAATATTCATTTCCTGTATATATATATATATATTATGAGACCACCCATGCATATACATTTTGGGGGTTCCTATAGATATATAGTGGCACGTCACGTTTTTTCTTTATATTGTGCACTTTTTTCTTTTCCTTTCCTTTATATTATGTCCTCTTTTTGGTTCTACATGCTTTTTTCTCCCCTCCCCTTGTTTGGGGCACCCAGCCCCCCTTCTTTTGCCATTTGTTGTCACTTTATTGTGCTCTCATTAGATGTGATGTATGTCTACTCGGTTGCCTAGCAATGGGGAGAAGCTTTATTTCCCCTGTGTGCGCAGGCGCTCCTTTGATCCCTGTGCGGGGATGATTTGCTCTTGTACGCTGTGCTCCAGACACGCACCACATGATGCAGCTGCAAAATACTTCTGAGGTGCCACCCGTTCTTCTACCTGCTAGTCTGCAATACTGACAGCTTTCCTTCCCACCTTATACCTGTTTATGTTTTTCTGCATGCTGCTGCTGCTGGAAGCATTCTCCCTTTTAAGACACTTTGGTAAGCCATCCATCTATTCAGCTAGTTTTAATGCAGTATGGCCATCATTGATGTGTGTCATTATCTATTTGTGCTGGGTTTTCTTTTTTTAAATCATTAAGACGTCAAGGGGAGGTTCTTAGCACCTGTGTGTGTGGTGTAGGTACTTGCCTCCTGGAACCGCTCAGCCCCTTTTGGATGAGACTCCTGGGTGACTACAACCCCCGGTTCTACCGTGGGATTGCCACACAATACCACAATATGTATATATATATATATATATATATATGAGTTCTCTATATCCATTCATTTCTCTCATGTTTGCCCTGATGAAGGGAACCAGCATTGTTCCGAAACAATGGCTATATTTCACATGTGATGTTGTTGTACAATAAAAAGAACTTTTGGATTAATTCCATTTCTCAAGTGCTGGTGATCTTCATTACTATTATCCCTATTCTCCATGGGGTTAAACAGCAGATAGTGAATCGCTGAATGTTTGGCTCTTCATTCGGTTCGGTCATTCTATTCACTACCTAAGAGGTAGTGAATAGAATGTTAATGTAAACCAAAAGAAAATCCAGCGTTGGGTCCCCTTCACAAATCATACCAGAGCCTTTAGGTCTGGTAGGAATGTTCAGAGGGACACCCGATGTCCAAATAAAAAAAAAAGAAATGGGGGTAACCCCACACTGTTTTTTTATTATTCTATTTTTTAATAACCATTCTCCCCACCCTGGCTGTTTGTTCGACTTTGCCAATCCGGAGCCTGGTGTTCGGCTCGGCTCCCTTTAGTTGTTTACTTCAGCTGCCTTTGGTTGCTGTACATGCTATTGAGACTAGTGTGTACAGCAGCCATTAGGTAGGGTTAAACAGAAGGGTTTCCCCAGCCAAAGTGAGCTGAAGGATTAGCCGAGCGTTTGGCAAAATCCTTAGGCTGCTTAGTGAATAACCCCCTATGTGCCTTTCCCTTCAAGACTTTCTTCATGATGATCCTCTGATTCTCCTTTTAACCTCTTGCTTTATATACAGTTTACTGCCAGTCAGTATCACAGTAGGGATTTCTGATTGGCTGGTCTGACGATTCTTTTGATGTTACATCAATTACAATAATCAACTGTGTACATCCTCTAACTAGTGGCAGTTAACTAAACAGGTTTCTCTCTACAGCTGTTTTCATTGTGTACAATCATTGTCTGAAAACAGAAGTTTGTTACCTTCAGCACATAAGCATACATACACCCCAAATATATCTTGCAGATATACTTCAATCATAACTTACAACACATACCCCCACTTGGATTGGTTTTCCTTGAAACTGATCCACAACAAGTAAACTAATTCCATATTATCGATTAGAACACTGAGGACAAGTGGGAATGTTTTAATAAGGGAATTGGTCAGTGTATCCCATTGGCTGAAAGATATAAAAGAAAAAAGTTAAACCTACGTAGATAAACCAGTGGGTAAAAAAACATAAATGAGAAAAAAATATCCTTTAAAAAATATAAAATGAAAGGCACAATGTTGGCATTTCTGCGTTATATGGAATGCAATAAGAAATGCAAAAGCAAAATGCGGGCAGCTGACATAGAATCCGAAAACCATATTGCTACAATCACTAAAAAGAACCCCCAAAAATTATTTCAATATGTCAATAATAAAAAGATAAGGACAGCACACATAGGTCCCATAAAGGATGAGCACATGAAGTTGGTCACAAATGAAGGGGAGAAGGCAGATGTGTTAAATACATTCTTCTCCTTAGTATATACTAATGAAAAATATGGGTTTAATAAACAAAACAGTAATGCTAATAGCAATGTACTGTATATACTACAGAGGCTAACAGAAATCCAGGTTCAAAACAGCCTAGAAAAACTTAATGTGAATAAAGCTCCCGGACCAGATAACTTACACCCTTGAGTTCTTAGAGAGCTGAGTCAATTTATAGCCAGACCATTGTTCCTAGTTTTCAAAGACACCTTACTGACTGGAAGAGTACCAACTGATTGGCATAAAGCAAATGTAGTACCAATATACAAAAAAGGGTTGAGATGTCTACTAGGCAACTGCAGAGCAGTCAGCCTAATATCAATAGTATACAAAATGTTTGAAGGAATGGTAAAGGACAATATTGGAATATTTGCCTGCGGAAATGATATCATATGCAACCAGCATGCATTTATTAAAGACTGTTCTTGTCAGACCAACCTATTAACGTTCTATGAGGAAATGAGTAGCAATTTAGACAGAGGAAAACCAGTGGATATAGTTTATCTGGATTATGCTAAAGCATTCAATACAGTAAATGTTTAATTTACAAACTACGGTCTATGGTCATTGAAGAGAGGGTGTTTACATTAATAAAAAATTGGTTACAGTAATGGATACAGAGAGCATAAATAAATAATGAATAAATAATTTTGTAAATGGCCTAGGGTTGTGAGTGGCCTGCCCCAGGGATCTGTCTTAGGCCCAATATTGTTTTACCTGTTTATTAACAATATTGAGGTTGGTATAAGTAGTAAAATGTTGGCGCTTGCTGATGACCAACATATGCAGGGTAGTAAGCTCAAAAGAAGTTATAGCAACATTATAGCATCATCCTTGACTCAGACCTTACCTTTCTTCCCCACATCCAATCACTATCCAAATCCTGCCGCCTTCACCTTCGCAACATCTCCAAAATACGCCCCTTCCTCACTAATGAAACCTCAAAACTACTCATCCACTCGTTTCTTATCTCTCGTCTTGACTATTGCAACTCCCTCCT
Source organism: Nanorana parkeri (assembly GCF_000935625.1). Lineage (NCBI taxonomy): Eukaryota > Metazoa > Chordata > Amphibia > Anura > Dicroglossidae > Nanorana > Nanorana parkeri. Next base: position 426,655 of record NW_017307057.1, on the reverse strand, counting down.
CATTGGCCCTCACCTACACAGGCTATCCCCTCTTTAGTCTATCATGAATGCTACTGCTAGACTCATTCACCTAACCAACCACTCAGTTTCTGCAACCCCCCTCTGCTGATCCCTGCACTGGCTTCCAATAGCACAAGGGATAAAATTCAAAATGTTACCAATGACTTACAAAGCCATTCACAACTCTGCCCCCCGGCTATATCTCAAACCTTGTCTCAAAATTTCACCCTAACCGTCCCCTCCGCTCTTCAAAAGACCTTCTGCTTCCCAGCTCCCTTGTTAACTCCTCCCATGCTCGCCTCCAGGACTTCACTAGAGTCTCTCCCATCCTCTGGAACTCTTTACCCCAACCTTTCCATCTGTCTCCCACTTTGACTGCCTTTTGGCGATCCCTTAAGACTCATCTCTTCAGGAAAGCCTATCCCACCTCAACCTAACTGCTCAACCATCAATTTCTCAAACAATTCATCCCCACACAGCTGCCTCCTCATGTATCACGTCCCCCTCCCATTTAGATTGTAAGCCCTCAGGGGCAGGGCCCTCCTTACCATCTTGTCTTGTATTGTATTGTGATTGTAATGTCTTCCCTATATTGTAAAGTGTTGGCACTATATAAATTCTATATAATAATAATAATTATAGGAAGACCTTGATAAAGTAGGGGAGTGGGCAAGTACATGGCAGATGAGGTTCAATATTAAAAAATGTAACGTTATTTGATGCATAAAAAGGACATTTGCTTTGGGAACAAATCGATAATACTACCATTTTATAAAATACTGGTCCAGCCTCATCTTGGTTATGCAGTTCAAGTTTGGCCTCCAATACACAGGAAGGATGTCCTTAAACTTGAGAGAGTCCAGAGAAGGGCAAGGAAATTAATAAGGGGGCTGAAGGACCTGAGCTATGAGGAAAGATTGCAAAAATTGCACCTATTGCACGTATTCACGTGAGAAAAGGCGTTTAATGAGATAAGATTGCACTGTACAAATTGTTTAATAGTGACTGTTACACTGGTAAACTGTTTCTTCTGAGGACCCTAAGGCCTTGTTCACACCAAATGCAGAGCAGATCCGGTCAGGTTTCTGCAAATGCGCGCTAGTCTTTTAGATGCGTTTTTGATGCGTTTTTGACGCGTTTTTGGCTAAGTTTAAAATAGGCTTTCAGTGCGTTCCAGGCATTTGCATGCATTATTGCTGCGCTTTTGATGCGTTTGCAGATCTAGAGCAGATCCAGAGCAGGTAAAATAGGGCCTGCTGCAGTTTTTTCATCTGCTCTGGAACTGCACGCTGCAATGTAAACTGGAGCAAAAAATACCATTGGAATACATTGGACGTGGTTTTGATCCGGTCTGCAACGGATCTGCTCTGCACCTGCTCTGCGCTTGGTGTGAACAAGGCCTTAAGAAGACAACAGGCCACCACCTGAGATTGGAGAAAAATAGTTTTATCCTAAACTCCGTAGGGGATTCTTTACTGTTAGAGCAATACAATTGTGGAACTCCCTTCCTCAGGTAGTGGTGTTAGCTGAGAGTATAAACACATTCACAAAACTTCTAGATGTTTTCCTCAGTATACAGGGGTATTCTTAGTGACCTGTACACACGCACATGCATGCACAAACACATATAACTGCCTTTAGTCTTTATTCAACCTTAACAATTATGTAACTATGTAGCTGTCAAATCATGTGTGGGTCCTGTGCAGATTAAGGCCTGGATGGGGTCAGCCTGTGCAGCAGCAGCAGCTAAAATATGGTTGGTACCTGCAGTTAAGTTCAAATCTGTTTTTAATTAAACACTTTTAAAAATCTAAGCAGATAGAGTCAATGGGAAGGAATATCTTAGGATATATGATATAGGATAGGGTATTAGGTGTGTATCTGTTTCTCAGTAACAAATATAGTAAATGATTTCAAGTTTGTAGAACAGGTAGGAATAGTTGTTGATCCCTAACAGAATTACAAAACAAGACCATTTCATTACTGCTATTGTAAAAGATTTTCATTAACAGGTCTGAACAATGATCTAGCAAACATTCAAATTATTAAAATTGGATAACCTATCACGGTCAACAAATTGACAGATCAGCAGGACAGCATACTGTAATGCTAATTTATTTGACAATTAGATGCACATACAGACTTTTAAGGACTATCAACTTTACTGATTGTTCCCAGTCCTTTTGAAGTAAAATCTGATTTTGACATTTACAAGGAGAGGGATGTGGGAAGTCAGGAATACAAACCATAGAAGTCAAAAGAGGTAGTCTTCCATTGCTCACTTCCTCTTCAACTGTGACATATTGCATTATCTAATGCAGAGCTCAGCAGAGAAAGCGAGTAGTGGAAAAGGTCCTCTACCCTCTACTGTGTTTACAAATGACAGCAGCAATTGGGTAAGCTGTCAAATCGTGTGAAGGTCCTGTGCTGATGGCAGTCTGAATGGGGTCAGGCTGAGCAGCAGAAGTAGAAATAAGCAATTTTTTACTTTTTAACTACTGATGATTTGCTTCCGTTGCCACAAGGCCTCATTCTATATACCATGCTGTACATTCCTTATTTAGCACCCCCTCATTTCATAAGCCATGCTATACATTACCATCTGCCATGCTGTCTAATTCCTATTTTACACCGACTTATTCTATATCTCATGCTGTATGCTGCCTATTTCTCACCAGCTCATTATTTGAGCATTGTTGTACATTTTACTGCCTCATTCTGTAAGCTGTGCTGTAAATTCACTTTTCTGCACAGTTTCACATGCTATGCTATACATTCCCTATTTTACATTGCCTTTTACTGTACATTGTGCTGTTCATTTTTTATTCCACACTGATGCATTCTGTATGCTGTGCTGTACACAGATCCATACATACCTCATTATCATTGGGTCTTGTAAAATAATGGGGGGATTTTTTCTGTTGGGGGTCCATTAACATTTTTGCTATCAGGCCCTGTGATTTCTAGTTATGCCCCTGATTGTGAATGTCCTAAGCCAACCTACTTGGGAGTGATGTCTCAGGCACATCCATCTCATAAAGTAATTATTTTCTTAGGCTAAAAGAAAGATGGGTGCAGTAACTTTAAAATTCAACTTGAACAGATTTATAACACTAGAGCATGGGTAATAGGAAAGGGTACCTGAAGGTTTTCTACACAAAACACAGGCTATCTTAGGGGTTTAGTCACAAAGGAGCCGAAAGGATTAAGCCAAACTTTTGGCTAATCCTTCTGCTCACTTAAGCTGCAAACTACTGAATGTGTGCTGTATGGGCTATTCGAAATCGCCCATACAGCAGTCGAAGCACTCAGCCTAGCTGTACGCATGCTGAGCCTAAGTCACAGTCGAAGCAGGGAGAACAATCTGCTGAAGCAGACCGTTCTCCCCCTAAATGTAAACAAATAGAAAAAACAAACAGCGTGTGGTCCCCCTGCAAAACCATACCGGACCCTTTAGGTCTGGTAGGAATGTTAGGAGTGACCCTGAGATAAAGAAAAATGCATATGAACCCCACCATCCAAAAATGGGAAAAAAAGTGTGGTCCCCAAAAAATTTCTGAACAGACCCTTAATCCAGGCACTGGCCTTGCAAGGCAGACAGGGGGTGAGGAGCGAGCATCCCCCCTCCCGGAACCATACCAGGCCACATGCCCTCGGTATTGAAAGGGTGCTTTTCCAGGAGGGACCCCTCCTGCCCAGATGGGCAGAGCCAGCGGTGATGTCACCGCTGGCTCTGCCTTTCCGTTGGCATTTGGCCAACACCAGTCAAATGTTTCTCTCTTGAAAGCTCCCGGCGGAATGAAAACAGATGGTCAGAGCCAGCCGTGACATCAGGGCTGGCTCTGCCCATTTGTTTTCATGCCATGACAGCCCACTGTCTTCAAATTACATGTAAATAGTCAGCAGCTTATTAAATAACCCCCTTGGTCCTTATATTTCAAAGCAGGACAGCATGTAAAAGGTTGTGTATACTTTACACTCCACTAGTCACTTAAACTCTTTTTGTAGGGGACATTTGCAGCTTGCTTCTTTTAGGTCAGAAAAGGAGATCGCTTGCAACCATAATTTTGAGGGATCCCACCCAGGTGGCCCAAAGGCCTGGAAGAAAGAATGTTCTAACAGCAGCATCCTCACTAGGCAGAAGCCAAGGAGGGATGACCATGTTCCAGGAAATGTGATTGGCTTGACTTCACTTGCAAAGTGAATAAACATCTATAACACAGAGATCATCCTCTTTAGCACACCCTACTGGAGCATTCTCATATAGCATATAGCTGAAACAGTACACCCCATGCGTGAAGGGCACACACATATGGGTTAACTAAAGCCTACTGTTTCCTACAAAAAGCTGTTTTCTGGTGGAGCTGCCGTAGTAAGCCTAAAACCTCCATTTTTTCTTTACCATGTTTGTGGCAGGTTTATAAATAATTAACTGTGAGCATGCTGTTCAAAGGTCTTTCTAGTTGGTTCTACTTAAGTCTCTTACCTTTATTTATTCAACTAACATTGAGCCAATATTGCTTTTATTTAGAGCCTTTCTCAACAGAGTTTCATGGCTCTTTTATTTTTTTTCTTGTTGTTAATGCAGAAGCCATTCATAATAAGTTAATTTCATGCCATGAACCCCAGGCCTGGATTTTGTAAGTTATGTTTTTGTCCCATTTCATTAAAAATTAATCCTTTTAAAATGTTAATCCTTCCACTTCTTATGTTAGGCACAGACTCTGACTTGATTTTTGTTGCAGTGCCCCAAGGCCAGGTTAATGGGAAGGTGTTCAGATAGTGTTTATTGGTTATTATTTTTTTTAATACTGAACAGAATAAAACATTATTATTGAAATATATTTTTCATCTACGAAAATGCTAATCCTTAGCAAAAGGATAATTTCCTATTTTAATTTTTTTTGTATTGGTACATGTGCCCTAGTTCAATGCCCAGCTACCTGTGTCCTTTGTTTGACAACCCCTTGCCTGTTAGCCATAACATTGAGATAATTAAATTTTCAAGCTTCACCTCCCATTGATTTCAATAGGGTTAGCATTATAGTTCACAAATGGCAAACTTTTAGTGTGTTCGCCAAACACACCTGCGAAACCAAACCCTAGCAAGTTTAACTATCACTATTAGACACTACCAGAACAGAAATGGGCTATGACATGCAAGGAGGGAGAGGACTGTGCTAGGGAATTTTCTAGTCAGTTTTTTATAGCAAGTTAATAGGCACATTTCAAATAAATAGAAAATCATGTATGGAAAAGAAACATTATGCAGGTAAATATTTAAATGTCTGTGTGTTAAAGATATCCCATTGATTTGTTTGTGACAAAAACGTAGCATTACACTTATCAAATAAAGCAAGGCTAATATAAACTACAGTAAATCAAATGAGCAAAGCAGGTTGTGAAGGTCGGGTCATTTAAAGTACAACTAAAGGCTCCTGTATGACAGTCTAAACAAGTACTAAAATCAGTTACTACTGTATGTGATGCACAAGCCTCATAAAGCAAACAAGAAATCTTCCTTTACCATCCAGCAGTAAGCCAAATCCTCCTTCATTTGTGTCTCACACGCCCCCCCTCCAAGACACTGGAGCTCACAGTGGTAGGGTTTAAAGCGAAATTACACCTTTAAAAAAACAAAACAATATTAATAATAAATGCACACTTCTTCATAACATAAAAAAGCATTTATTATTTTTTTGCAAAGGAGTCAGTAAAGTATTGAAACTGATCTACTAATCCACTGATCATGGATGCAGTACTCTGGCTCCTGCAGACTCTTCCTCCGGTCCATGTCAGTACCAAGGTTCCAACATTCAGTAACATGGACAGGAGGAAGTGTCAATGGACTACAAGTGCGGTGACATGACAGTGGCAACTCTGCTTTGAATTCAGTAGCAGTGCAGCATCATTTCCACATCATCACAGGAAGCTGAATTAGGAGGACCTTACTTGCAGGCTTAATGGGTATTAGTGGGATTTTGCAGGGGGGATGTACTTGTAATTAAGTGCTGCACATGTTTTAAAGGGAGGGCATAAGTTCTACTTTAGGTAGAAATGTGGTTGATTATGGTTACACTTTGCAGTTTGCCTTAGTAGTAAATCTTTATGTTTAGGACAAAATGCATTAAGACACAGAGAGGAAATCTCCACAAATTGAGGAAAATTCCTTAATTTTCAGCTGCCCATGTCAGTAAGGCTGATGTCAGCTGCATTCCCCTTTTCTATAAACTCATAGTTGCTTCAGCAACCATAAACATATGTTGAATACATGAATTGCTGTGATCAGTGACTGACAAGCTACTAATTGCAGCCATTAATTACAAATATGACTACCACACCACCCTGCACTGTGCCCTATCTTCCACTCTCCTCCCTGCTGTGTGCCAGCAATCTGCTTCCCTCCATGTCTCTTGTGTGCCCTCTGATCCCTCCAAAAAACTGAATCATTGCAAAAATGGCAATTTTAATGGCATTAAAAGTAAAGAGCAGGGACTGGCAGCCAAAAGGTTAAGAGCTAATTCCATTGCGATGTGCTAAATCATGTACATGAACGTGCATGACTTTGCATGTTAACATGTGCTGTGTGAAGGCAATTATTTGGCCATTTTTTATGAACACACCAATACTGTATTATACTGTACAGTGCAGTGCATAGTAAGTGGCACCACAATGTAAGACACAATTATGCCTGGGCCCAACAGATCAAAAAGCCTTACCATGATAGTTAATCCCTTTATATATGTTTTTATGCTCCAATTACATTCTGTAGAGCACAAGACATTTCTTTTTCTTTCTACTTGCCCTTCCTTGTTGTGTTAGCTACAGTTTTAGTCTGTAGCAGAAATTGTGCTCACTATTTTAGCACCTCAAGGAAGGTGGTCAGCTAAAAATTTGCATCACAGGCCTGTGGGTTTAGAAATGCTTCAGCAGGATAGGGTGTACTGTGTACTCGAGATAGAAATCACCATTACATTTACATAATTTCAAAGAATGTTTGCTTCCTGTTCTCACTATGAATGCTAAGTAGTACCCAGAGTAGTAGTTACAAGCTACTTTCCTGCAGCGGAAGGCAAATATTGAATTAATAAAATAAAATAAGTAGAAGGTTCACATTCATGAAATTTCCTGGCATGTAATAGTGTGTAGTCTGGAACCCGCTATTTGAAACAACTACTTCCATCACAGAGTTTTGTTTTTCTTACAGACCATACACACAAAACAAAAAAAGTAAACATATCTATGCTTTTAATAGGTATCATTAAATTGTGTGAATTGCCTGAAGTTCTTTTTTAATGTCAGTGCATAATACCATACGTGAAATGAGGATGAATATAATACTCTAGTACAGTTTGCCTACTACATATTGTGAAGAGACCCTTTGTGCTAGCCTTATATCTTAATCTTAAAGGCATGGCACTTCTCAGTTACTCTAACCACTACTAGACACATATTTAAAGTGATATAAGCAATTTAGACAATTTATTGGTTCAATATTCAATTAATTTAAAAATATGATTTCATCGTCATGGAAGCGCATAATTAGCAAACAACACTTAATACTATATATTCATTCTCAGAGTTATTATATATATTTAAAGGTCATGTTTGTTTATTTTCAGTTTAATTTTGTGGGCAAGTTACTTGGACCAAGAGGAAACTCTTTAAAGCGGTTACAAGAAGAAACTGGTGCAAAAATGTCTATTTTAGGAAAAGGCTCAATGAGAGACAAGACAAAGGTAAATATGATTTGATATTAAATTTAGAGAAAAAGTGATGTTTAAAAAAAAAAAAAAAAGCAAGAAACAGTGTATTATTGTATTAAGTTGACAAAAAATGTATATGGAAATTGTTTGTCCTAAGTGAGTGACTTGCTTGTTTTTAGTATTGCTTGACCAGTTGGGTCAGCAGAAGAAGTTGTGAAAGAAAAATGATGGTTTTTGGTATGATTTTGAAGCACTTTGCTCTATATAATACATTTTTGTTTGGCTTTTGGCACTTCAGTAAAAAAAAAAAAAAAAACACATTGTCAGCAATGAACTGAAGCCAACAGCATTTAAAAGTTTTCTTTCTTGTAAAATGTTCTGATGTCATCCTAAATGTATAAATTATTCTGGTAGTTCTCATGTGATATCTTTTATATTACCAATGGATTGTTAGCATATTTTACAGAAATTGTAGACAATCAAATGTAAAGACTCCAACTTACACAATAAAATACTTTAAATTAAAGCAGAACTGCAGAAACTATAATCTTAAGGTCTCAGTTGCATTCTCAATTTCATGAAATTATAGTAATGCTATTTTTCCATCTGTTGAATGACTGTAGAAAATAGTGGCTATCAAAATACTACTTCATTAATCACCTCTCCTCCCCTAGCTTAAAAATGGACAATGAAGCGCAGCACAAAACTCATGTACTCATTCCTCTTCTCTCCTGAAAAATACAAATGCTCAATGTTGGGCTGAAAGTCCCATTCCTCTCTCTATTAGTCCTAATGTTGTACTTGTATATACCCAATGTATGTAGCAAGGGACTTATGTAATCACCTATATGATCATGCAAGTAAACTTTTTCAAGGGCAATTCACCTTCCTTCCTTTACAAACTCCCTGCCATGTTGGAGTATTTCAGAGCGAGAGATAGATTTTATTTGGAAATCCACCTCAGCCCTTGGTTTTGGGTTATTTTTCATCTTTCAGGAACATTGAAAGTATAAGCTTATAATACCAAATACGAAAGCTTACTAAGACTAAACTCACTTAACCAACATAAGAAACCCAATAAAAACAACCTTAATTAAAATTGAATTCTCATTTTTTATTAAAATTGCAACTATATGAGAAGGTTATAGGCTATTGTCAAGACACGTCTGTACAGTGAAGAACCTACTCTATTATAGAAGCACCTATACTGGCAACATAAAGAAAGAATTCATTCAGAGCAAATGTTTTGACATAAACAGGGTATGGCCAAGTTAACAAGAAACGGGATTGTTTTACTCCTGGAGATCCGTGCTCATTCAGTTACCCTTTTACAGGGGTCTGTCAACCGTATCAGTAACCTGATAGCAGCATATAAGAAAAAACAGAGTGGACTGCCTTCATAGGGGAGGCAGTCTAAGGGTTCACAGATGATCGGGACAGACTTTCTGTCCCGATCATCTGTGAACCCTTAGACTGCCTCCCCTATGAAGGCAGTCCACTCTGTTTTTTCTTATATGGCCAAGTTAAGATGGATAAAATTAAATTTTTTTGTGAGAAACACATTTTTTCTTGTATATATTGAAAGTATCTAGGAAAAGTGTCTAGAAATTATACATAAAAACGATTAACATGACTTCTTTTTTTTTAAAGTTAAACATTTTTCTGTTATAAAAAATGGATCTCCTTCTAATCTCTAGTGGTAAACACATGTCTTTACTGCCTATGGTTTAACATATTCCCTGGAGATTTGATATTAAACTAGAATAAATTTGAGTAATACTGTAATGATATTGCCCAGTAGGCATCTTTTTTGTAATTTAAAAAGTCTTATTTTGTATTTCTAAATGGTGTTATTATAGAAAATTGTAGGTGTAATGTTGATACTGTGAGAACATACAGTTCAATCTTACAATTACACATCATTCCCCTAAGTGTTTTAATTCCTTGGTGGACATATTGCTATTATTTTTTAATTGTATATATCATAGATACTATATATATACATACAGTTATGGGCAAAAATATTGGCAACCCTCCATTTCTGTCAGATAATGCACCACTTCACGCGGAAAATTGTTACAATTAAAAATGTTTAGGGATTCTCATATTTATTTCTTTTGTTTGTATTGCTGTGACACAAAAAAGTGGAGAAAAAAAAGCCAAATCTGACATTCCACGCAAAACTCTAAAAATGGACTGGACAAAATTATTGGCACCCTCAATTAATTTTTGGTAGCACAGCCCTTTGAAAAAATACCTGAAATCAATCGCTTGCTGTAACCATCAAGGAGCTTCTCTACAGGAATTTTGGACCACTCTTCTTTCACCAACTGCTCCAGGTCTCTCATATTGGAAGGGTTCCTTTTCCCAACTGCTGTTTTGAGATCTCTCCACAGGTGCTCTATGGGATTTCGATCTGGACTCATTGCTATCCAGTCCAGTACTCTCGAGCGCTTTGTCTGAAACCATTTCTGGGTGCTTTTTGACATGTGCTTTGGGTCATTGTCCTGCTGTAAGACCCGTGACCTCTGATGGAGAAACAAATTTTCTGACACTGGGCCCTACATTGCACCCCAGACTTCTTTGGTAGTCATCAGATTTAATAATGCCATGCACACAGTCAAGACATCCAGTGCTTGAAGCAGCAAAGCAACCCCAAAACCTCAGTAAACCTCCACCATGTTTGACTGTAGGGACTGTATTTTTTTCTTTAAAGGCCTCATTTCTTTTTCTGAAAACAGTAGAATGATGGGCTTTAACGAAAAGCTGTAATTTTGTTTCATCTGTTCACAGCACATTTTCCCAAAAGGATTTAGGCTTCCACAGGTAAATTTTGGCAAACTTCAATCTGTCTTTTTTATGTGTCTGTTTCAGCAGTGGGGTCCTCCTGGGTCTCCTACCATAGCGTCCCTTTTCATTCAGATGGCGACGTATAGTGTGAGCTGCAACAGTTGCACCCTGTGTCTGAAGGTCAGCTTGAATTTGTCTGGAAGTTGATCGAGGGTCTCCACCATTCAAACAATGCTTAATTGCAATCTTTGATCAATTGTTCTCTTTTGTCCACGTTCAGGGAGATTAGCTACAGTGCCATGGACTGTAAACTTCTTGACAATGTTGCGCACAGTGGACAGAGGAACATTAAGATCTCTGGAGATAGACTTGTAACCTTGAGATTGCCCATGCTTTTCCACAAAAACTTGGAATGCAATTATTTCTTGCAATTTGGAGAAGGTGCAAATAATTTTATCCAGTCCATTTTTTGGAGTTTTGCGTGGAATGTGTCAGATTTGGCTTTTTTTCCTCCACTTTTTTGTGTCATACTAAAACAAACAAAATAAATAAATATGAGAATGACAAAACATTTGTAATTGCAACAAATTTCTGCGCAAAGTGGTGCATTATCTGACAGAAATGCAGGGGTGCCAATATGTTTGGGCCATGGCTATATATAAAGCTAAAGAGAAAGAAAGCATTGGCAGGAAGGAATGTAGACAGGGTATTCTTGGTAGGTTTATCACCTACATATGGTGAGGGCTCCAGGCTCAGCTATGGAGCAAAGAAACTGTGTTGTTTTTATGGTTCTCAATATGTTCTGGTCTGGCTCCCAAAGCCAAGAGGCTTTGTGGAGCTTTGGCTGTGATTAAGTTTTCCATCCTGGGTCCACATCTTACCTGTTTGCCAGACCTCACTAATTAGTCTCAGCTGTCCACATGCCTTTTTATATCTGAGCTGATTGATGCTAACAGCTATTTCTCACTCTGCTGTGAGAGCCTGCTGCTATGTGGAAAGGCTGCCTGCTGACAGAACACTAAAAAGCTGCCTGTATGTTTAGGGAACGAATTAGGGCCTGTAAATCTGGAATGGACTTGAGTGTAGTTAGTGGCTAGGACAAGCAGATGTTTTGTTTTATGCTATGAACTTTATGTACAAGGCCCAACAGCATTAATGCTATGTTTTTTTACTGCCTTGCTGAATAAAAGCATAGGATAAACCTATTTGGGATGTTCTTGGGTGTCCTGGTCTCATACATAGTTTACTGCTGACAATACCAGTTAAAACTTTCCCTTTAAAACAGCTGTCTATCTGTTTAGAAGAGATATATGAATGTACTCTAAAATAAGCTACTCTACATTTCTGTGATCTATTCTTTATTAATGGTAATAAGAAATTTTGTTTTAATCCTTTGATGTAGTGTTATCAACATACACACACACACACACACAAACCTCACAGAACTAAACATTGCTTCTTTTGTAATTATTTTGTAATTGTGTTAGTACTTTCACAAATGAGTAAGTGCCAATGCCACCAGTCAGGTGTAATAAGATAACCAACACCAAGTTTAATATGGTGGTTAAAGGCATTACAGAAAATCTCACCTAAGCTACCAAATAAAGACAACCTCCTGCAGCCAGACAGGTTATTTGGATTATTACTCATTACCACATATTGTCTCAAACTGGCTGTGGGGCCAATATTATTTTTATGCAAGGATCATAGAAATGATTGCATCAATATTGCAGGGTATGCCTGTAATTTGCTTTCAAGCTCCGTGCAGACTTTTGTGAAAATGTTTAAGTCAAAAACAAAAGTAGAAAATTAGATTTGTTTTAGATAATTTTGAGAATAGTGTACATAACACTCCTAGGTTAACACATGTCAAGCAACATTTACTTTTTTGACATTTTTTATGAACATATTCATTTTATTCGTCATACAATTTTTTTAATGGAATTGGAGATTTAATGTAAAGGCAAACATATGCATATCACTTACAATAGTACAGAGCATTGCAAATGAAGATGTGCTGGATCATCTACTCTGAGCTGTGAAGTAAAATTACAGGGTCGGCAAAGTGAGGTTCCTCATGTGCACCCTGTTCTTGGTCATAAGATCTAATGTCAGTGTGGTCCCTAAAGATGTAGCTACACCAATGGACAAGGAGAGTCTCTTTAATAGGCACAGACAAAAACTGAGTTAAGAACAGGGTGGGAGCAAGTACCAGGCACCACTTGGCAACAGCGGACAAAGTCAGTCTATGTGCTTCATCTACTTGGAAACAGAGCTCAGGTAAATCTTTTACCAGAGGGAATCAGTCGATTTGTCTTTTCAAAATAGACAATTGTACATTATACTCATATTGGGAACCCTGTATATGCAATTTAGGTTCATCATGTCACATTGTTCCTTACTGCCTCACTCCAGTGGCACTCATAGACACTTGTAGTAACTGATTGGAATTAGGCTCTCACTTTAGCCATCTCTATGTTGCAATCTAATTTGCTCAGAACACGCATTAGCTTTTGCCCCTGTGCGTTCTCATCAACACCATTCTCTAATGCATTGCAACTTGTATTTAGGTTTTCATGCTACACCCTCATGGTCACTGAAACAATCACATCAAACAGGGCAGGGTTATAGGAAAGTGCTTTCTTTCTGCCTCCCCTACATGTAGCCACATTGTATATGAATAAACTTCACCATAGCTAAAGTCTTTCTTTTGTAAATTGCAATTTACTCACACACTGTTAGGTTACCTATAGGTTACCTAATGACTTCAAATATATTAAAGGAATATGAGCAAGACTAGACAGTTCTAGGCAACCCTCATTTTTTAAATTTTCAGGAAGGAATTAATAAGGTTGCACATTCCAACACATCTGCTTTTGTGAAATACAAATGTGCATGCATATACAACTGTAGTAAATACAGATATTTTTCAAGCTGTTAATATTGGTGTAATTTTATCTTTATATGTTCATACATTTTCAAAAGCATCTTAACATCCAGGACTGCACTATTGTTTATAATATGTATAACACATTTTGTTGATGTTGAGGGAGGATCAATTATTTAATGACCCAAGCAAAAACTAGACAATACATGCTGCCTTCTGCTGTTTACTATTAACTGTGAGTTCATCTCTGTTCTTAGAGTGATCATGTGTCCAGCCTATTGAATTTCAAATATTTACATACTGTATTGTTTCACTTTTTGTATTAGTGGTAAATTGGCTTTAAAACAAGCACTCACTGATTTCTGTAGCCGCTGCCAATGTGAAGACATTCAACCTGAGAGTTCATAACAGAGGCACTGAAATCCAAGCTCCTGTCCCCTTCCTTCCATTGGCAGCAGGAACTTGGAAGCCCACCAGCCTTCTAATCTAACCTTCTAAAGTAAATATAAACAAATACCAGGTGCTGTAAATTGTTTAGAAGCTTACTATAGAGTCTTTGTTGTGATATTTGAGGTTAAATTGCTTCACAACGAATTCACATATAAAAGGCATAATGTTTTTAAATTTCATTTGCAGCTTGCCAATGATAGGTACATACTTAAATATACATAGCCTGACTATGGTTCACTTTTACTTCACTTTTAACTAAAGTTTAATTTAAAGCAGACTTCTAAATGTATAAGTAAGTCTCTTTTATTTCCTTCTCTCTTCACTTACATAATTGCTTACTAATTTAGTTTTCTAAATAGATGTATTTATAATACTTACAATTTCCCTCACTGTTTTCCTAGGCAATTTTGACATAGCTCCTTCTCTACTCGCAGCCTCCTCGGATACACTTTACACATCCCAGAAGGCTGCAGGCATTGAAGTCTTCTAACAGTTTGCGCTAAAATCCCTTGAGATTTTGTCTATGCATAGAGAACACTATAGTAACAAGTAAAAAATATATATGGGCAGCTAGATCATATTCTGTGCATGTGGTACTGTATCACCATTGAACTAGCTGTGAAAACCAGGAAAAGAATCCAAACCAAATTGCCTGACTATTGTAGACTTCAGCAGTTTCTGTGTCCTTGACCCAGAACATGGGTACAGCAAGTGAAATGAAGTGAAGGGAGAACTCCTGATCTGCATACTTATTCTTTGTATTTAAGCCATTGAATTAACAGCCAGACATCTAGTATTTTCAGAAGTAGACCAGCAGTGATGACCTACATATTTCTTTCCTTTAAAAAATGCATATCTAAGTCAGAATTATTAGTGTAAGATGTAGTAATTAAGCCAAATGTAAGTGGAGAGTTGTATAGAGATATTAAGGCTGATTACCATGACTAATAAAACTAATACACATATTATAAATCAGATTAAAACGTTGGAATTACAGCTACCAGAAAGCAAGAGTCTGATTACATACTATAGACAACAAAGACAGGCTGTATTTAAGGCACAATTAGAAATAATAGTAATTTCTTTTTATTACCTGCTTCCCGGCTGGGAGCTTCCTGGATGTAACAGGCCGTCAAAAGATGGCCTGTTGGCCCCGCCCACTTGCGCGCTGCGCACGAGCAGGAAACTGCCCAAATGTAAAAACAGGCAGTGATGCCTGTTTCAAAACTGTACAAGTTATCCGCCGGCTATATAGCCGGTGCATTGCTTGTATAAGGTTCAGGTCTGTGCACCCCCTCCCCTGGTCCTGAACTCTGCTGTGCCAGGTGCGAGCCCAGGACCAGCATAATGGCTCTGTGACAGGGGATCAGAGGGAGATCTCCCTCCGGTCCCCTCTCCAATGTCAAAATGCAGGGAGTGATGTATATTACATCACTTCCACATTCTTGTGTCACTCTCTGGCTTCAGAAGCTGGAGAGAAGCTAATGAAGAAGATCTCTGCTGCATCAGCTTCTTTGGGGAGCCCTAGGTGACATTAGGGGTATTGGAGACCCCTGATGTCTCCATAAAGATTTGTCAGATCTGTCAGATCTCTTTGCTATCACCTAGAGGGTTTCTTAGCCCTCTATGTGATGACAATAACGTTAAGTGCAAAAAAAAGGGGGAAAAAATTAAAGTTGCAAAAAAAAAAGGAATTCAAGTCACACATGAAAAATAAAAAAAAATAAAAATTTTTTTAAAGTCCCATACATACACGCATGCAAACATGCGTCGGGTGCGCCTACATTCAAAAATGATGATTCCGCTGCACATGTTACATATCACCGCGAACGTCACAGTGGAAGCAAAAATTCTAGGGCCATTAATCCGTGATAACACTAAACTGATGAGCAGTGTTTTTTGTGATTTCGCCGGTGCACGCAATTTTAAGGCTTGACATGTTTTGTGTCTAGTTACCCAACGTGCCCGTCTTTTATATTTTACCCCAAAATTGGGTGATAATAATTATTTCCTAACATAAGGTTAAACGAAAACGTTTTTTTTCCAAACATTTTCAGCAATTTTTCCTTCATATAGTAAAAAATTAAAATCCCAGCGGGGATTATTTACACCTGAAAGAAAGCTCTATCTGTCCCCAAAAATTGTATAAAATTAATTTGAGTACAGCGTTGCATGACGGAATAAATGTCAGTCAAAGTACTGCAGCGCTGAATATTGAAAAATGGCCTGGCTAGGAAGGGAGTCTAAACACCTGGTCAGCGAGTGGTTAAAGTAGCATTAAACTTTCAAACTTTTTTTCTATTGTGAATACATATCAAAAAAATACACATTGCCCAGAAAAGTATTTCTTTATATTTTTGCCCAAACACTTACAGGCATTGTGTTTCCAAACAGCTCCAACTCTCTCAGCTCAGCTGCCCTGAACTTTCTGCCCAGTACAAGATCACAAGGGAAAGGGCAGTCTCCAGCAACTATCCATCTACTAGACTAGGGAAGGGGGAGTAAGGATGAGCATGGATCAGAGAACTGGCTTGCCCTCCTATGCCTGTGTGCTTGCAGAGACACAAACAACTTATTAGCACAAACGAGGGTTGCTTCATAGGACACTGCAAGAGAAAGGAGCCACCCTAAATCAGGATATCAGTGTCAGTACTCAGGGGACCAGCTGATTCTACAAGAAGCTAAATCTGGTAAATATCAAGGAGCAACATCCATTTATTTACTTAGCATGTGAAATTGCTTAAAAACCTCTTGACTTTAATATCACTCTAAGAGAAGCTAATCTGTGGTTATTCTCCATGCATATTGGGTCCCTTTTTCTCTTTCTATATATCAATACATCGGTCAGTACGTGAAAATACCCACTCAGTCACAAGGAACATTAAAACAATGAAACATGTGGAAACTTTATGGAATAGTAACAAAACATATGGAATGGAATTTCTGAGAGTCCATGAGATGGAAGTAGTGCCTGGGTCTAGTGCTCTGGATCATTTTGAAGAGATAATTTTAAGCCTGGGTCTCAAAAGATCTGTGTGTGCTGTCAGGTTATTCCTGTGTAGTCTTGTTGTAGACCGGCACAGGAGTTGCCACATTGCCTCAAATGTGAATCCCTGCAACTGTGTACCTGGATAAGGGCTGTATCTAAACAATACAGCATTTTTCTTGTTTCACACACACCAACATTTTACATTTAGTAGGTTTTCTAAACAACAGCCATAAACAATTGTTGAAGAACATCCATCCTTGAGACAGTCCTCTATGCTGGCAACACTATGCTTGTGTTTAAGAGCATGAACTTTGGAAACATCAATGATACAGAACAGCAACTGAACCACCTTTGACTTTAGACAACGTACTGTGTCATAGGGACAGAAAGCCAACAGCAGAGATACTACAGGACACTACCTTTTTAAAGGAAGGAATGTAAATGATTTTGGATGCCCTTAGCTCACACAGTTGTGCCTAAGGAGTCAGGAGGGAGCTGTTGAATAAAACACTGAAAGGTAGCACTCTTTCAAACATGTACAAATCAGTTTGAAAACAGAAGGTGTCAAATAATTAATTAGCTTTGTTTTGTTCAAATAAAACTTCTCAATAGGAGATAAGAATTGATTATTTTAGATTGAACACTAATGAGGAGCTATTCAGCTCTTAACCTTGTGGCATCATCACATCATTTCTGACTGCTGTGATGAAGCACTAATATGTTTCAGTGTGGTCACTTCTCACTATTGCATTATGAAAACCTACCTAAAGAGATTATTTCATTTATATGCAGTCGGGTAGACCTTCACACTACACTACCATTAGAAAATAATCTCTCATAAATTAAATTTGTAAAATTAAAAATCTGTCTGTGTGCAGCAAGCACTACATTTTAGTTTGTGTAGCTTTCTCGTGGATGTAGCAGTTTTCTGTATGGGTTTTCTTTCTTTCATTTTTTTAATGTAGTTAAGCACTTCTTGCATATGTCGCATCAGCATATCACACATCTGCAAGCAGACCCTCAGCATTTCTGATCTTCTCTGCTCTGTGAAAAGAATCCTATAGGTTTTTGCCAACATGTCATTGATAATAAGGACACAGATATATGTGTGAGCCTAGATAAATACTGTCATTAGGAATAAAACTTAATTTGTGTATTTTTTGCTATTAAGTTTCTCAGTTGAACAAAGCCAGGAAAAGGTAATAGTCTGTAGCTGCTTAACTGCTTGGCTGTTCATTTATTGCTGATCAGATGCTTTGGATAGTTGGAGTGCTATAAGTGTCTAGTGTACAAAATTGTCTTTAAAATAAATGGTAGTATTTTTCTAGTGCATATAAAATCTACACTAAAGAGAAACCCAAATTATGCCACTGTGACTTTCACATGTAAGCAGTTTGTTTCACTCTTTATATGTAATTAGTTTCTTGCTTCAGCACTTTTTGTTAACACATGGGGCATGTAAAATGATAAAATTATCTTTATTTTTGCTGATCTGTACATTCTTGCTGAATCAGCTAGCCACCTTGGAACAATGATCTTCTAATTTAGATGTCACAGGCTACAGATTTCTCCCAGGATATTTTGCTTCAGCTGAACACTAGTCTTGTTTTCAGTTTACAGTAAGGAAAGCTGGGGTTTTTTTTCAATTTAAAATGAAAGGTTCTAAAGTAAGTATCTTACATTTAAGTTTAATAGAAGGTCTATAATAGAAGATTTATGATAGTCAATATACAAATCAACAAACCACTCTCACCCATCCTTTCCATCCCACTCCCTTAATGTGAACTTTACATTGGCCTATTTAGGGCAAGATAACAGATTTCCAATATGCCAGCCATGTTAAAAATCCTAAAATTACCTTTCATATGCTAGCTCTGCAAAGCACCCCCACCCTCCTCCACATATCTGTGTAAATTCATGAATTAGTAAATTGCAAGCTGCATTAAAATCCTAAAAACCAACACCCTTATACACCTACCTTCACTCCAGATCACTGTGGTCACAAAGAGCGCACTCACATGATATCTGTTGAAGCAGTCACAAGATCGCTGTTGAATCATTGTTCAATTGCTAATCATACCTTCAGCAGAGATATTTGGCAAACCAACCACAGTGAGATCCCAAAACAGCAGTTTCTGTAATAAAGGAATATTTCCGTACCAGCCTGAAGTGAATAGCCGAACAGTGTTCGGCTCACTTCACTTCAGATCGGTCTTCGTGAATAGACCCCACAGTGTCACATACCTGGCTGTGGACCGAGTAGACAAGGGGCTAACCATGCACCTCTTGCCCCACACCTCTGGAGATGGAGACAAAAAATGTGGGGATGCAGAGTGGCACATATGCCTGTGCTGGCAGCTGGACAAGGTCTTGTGCAGAGGTCATGGATGACCAGATGAGCAGACACTGGACAGCAGAGTAGACAGGAACCAGATGGAAGCAGAGTCAGAGCCGTAGCCGAGGTCATACACAGGAGGGCAGAGTACCAGTGGTACTGGAGCAGCAGGCAGGAGCAAGGTGAGGATCATAAACCAGGGTCATACACAGACAAGAAAGTCATAAGGTGCCAGATCAGGAGACAAGAAGTGAGGTGCAAGGGTCACAAGCCAGGTTCATACACAGGGAAGCAGAAACGCAGGGTAAATGCAGGAACACAAGGATAGCTGACAACAACACAGCAACTGTCTCCATGTTCAGACACTGATTAAATAGGAAATGCACACCTGCTCATGAATGTGCACCATTGCGCAAACGTGCACACGCCAAAAGTAATCTGTGACTGACTGTTCCTATGCATGCGCATTTCTGCATGTTTCCACGCCAATGCACATTCTGTGCTAATGCATGTCTTCCAGGAGATGTGTCAGCACATGATTGTGCACCATGGTGTTCATGCGTTTCTGGGCACAGAATGAATACCTGGTAAGTCTCTTACAAATAGTTTTATTGAGTTCATCCTATCTGATTTTGTGTGTGTGTTTGTGTTACTAAGATTACCTGTGCCCCTGTGTATCTTGCAGTCTGTGGAAGAGAGTTCCACAATTTTACAGCTCTCACAGTAAACAATCTCCTTTGCTGTTCAAGATTAAATCTTTTCTCTTCCGATTTCAGATGGTGGCCTCTTGTCTTCTTGAGTGAACTAACTAAACAGTTGACTATTGATTTATCCAATCACCATTAAACAATGTGTACATTAATATCATGTCCTCTCTCAGTCTCCTCTTTTCGAGAGTGAACAATTTTAATACATGCAGGCTTTTCTCATAGTTTAGTTCCTCTAACCCCTTTATTAGATTTATCGCCCTTCTCTGAACTCTCTCCAGCTCAAGGACATGCTTTCTGTGGATCGGTGACCAAACCTGAACCGCATACTCAAGATGTGGCTAAACCAGTGTTTTGTACAGTGCGAAAAGTATGGATTTGTCTTTAGAGTACATTCCCTTTTTTATGCATGATGGTACCCTGCTTGCTTTACGTGCTGCTGCCTGGCATTGCATGCTGTTACAAAGGCGACAGTACACTAAGACTACCAAATCTTTTTCCACCTCTGAGTTCCCCAGTAAGATGCCCATAACTATACACTTCTCAATATTAAACCTCATCTGCCATGCCAATGCCCACACCTCCTATTTTATCCAGGTCTTCCTGTAAAATTGCTATGTCTACTGTCGATTTTATTATCCTACAAATTTTGGTATCATCAGCAAAGACTGAAATATTGCCATAATCATATCAGTCCCAATATCATTAATAAACAGGTTGAATAGCAATGGCCTAAAGACGGAACCCTGGGGCATGCCACTGCCAACCAAGGACCATTCAGAAAATGAGCCATTTATTGATACTCTCTGGCAATGTTCACTTAGCCAGTTCACTATCCAAGTACACACCATTTCATCAATATCCAAAGCTTGAAACTTGTAAATTAAATGTTTATGAGGTACCATATCAAATGCTTTTGCAAAATCAAGGTACACTACATCCACTGGCTTTCCTCCATCTAGGCTGCCACTCACCTTCTCATACAACGCTAATAGGATAGTTTGACATGAATGGTCTTTCCTGAATCCATGTTGGTTGTCACTTATGATAATTTGCCCATAAGCATATTCTCGGATATGGTCCTTTATTATACCTTCAAATAACTTGCATACTATCGATGTTAATCTGACTGGTCTATAATTCCCAGGTTCACATCTCAAATCTTTTTTAAATACAGTATTGGTTTAACAGTTGCTTTATGCCAATCAGCTGGTACCTCCCCAGTCAATATGGAGTCCTTAAAAATTGGGAACAATGGCCTCGCTATTTTTGTGCTTAGCACTTTAAGTATCCGTGGGTGCAAGTTATCTGGTCCTGGGGATTTATTCACATTAAGTTTTTCTAGTCCACAGCGAACCCTATCTTCTGTAAACCACAGCAGCATTTTCACAGAGTGAATACTGTGGAGAAGAATGCATTTATTACTTCAGCCATCTCCCTTTCGTTTGTGATCAACCTCTAATTCACATCTTTTATGGGACCCACCTGTTCCTTTCTTAGCTTTTTATTGTTTATGCATTGTAACAATTTTTTTTTGGGGGGGGGGTTGCTGACAGTTGCAATACATTTTTCATATTGTATTTTAGCTGCCCGGATTGAACTTTTACATTTCCTATTGCATTCCTTGTTCTGGAAAGCCAATGTTGTCCCTTCCATCTTATATTTTTTAAATGCCAGCTTCTTCTTATTGATAAGTTGTTTTATGTTCGGATTCAGCCACACAGCTTTAGCTTTTATTCTTTTATTTTTGGTGGCCAATGGTATGCACTGGGTAATGCTATCATTTATTATATCCTTAAAGCAAGTCCAGTTAGCCTCTGCATTCTTTGTTAGAAATAGTTGCTCCCATTTAATATCATGCATTAGGGATCGCAGCTTGTTGAAGTTAGCCTTTTTGAAGTTTAGTGTTCTTGTCAAACCAACCTGCCTTTCTTTTCTGTAATCCACTATACACGTTATCACCTTGTGATCGCTGTCCCCTACATTTTCCCGTGGTGCTATGTCTGCAACTAGCTCTGTGTTATTTGATATTATTAGATCCTAGTAATGCATTCATCCTAGTTGGGACTTCTACCATTTGTTCCATGAAACTCTCTCTCAATAAGTTCAGGAAATGGCAAGCCTTGTTTTTTTGCCCAAACAAAGTCTGGATAATTAAAGTCCCACATTATAAAAACGTTACCCTTTTCCAGGTTAATTCAATCTGTGATAGGAGCTGAGCCTCCTCATCCTCCTATATGTTCAGGGGTCTATAGCATACCACCACAATCAGTTTACTATTTACCCCAGGCTTATTTAGTTCTAGCCACAAGCACTCAGCACCGTCAAAATTTCCATCAGCGATTTCTTCATGCATGTGCACCTAGAGATTGCTCTTCACATACATGCATCCCCCGCCTCCCCTTCTACTGACCCTGTCCCTCCCTAATAGCCCAATCATGCAAGAAGTCCAGTCACGTTTATGTTACGCCCACAAAATAAAAGTCCTCTTTGAGAAACAAGCGTTCAAGGTCCTCCAGTTTGTGAGCCAGACTTCTAGCATTCATATACATACCCTTGAATCTACTGCTAGTGTTAGGCAGTCCTTTAATGCTTCTTTCTGAATCACAACTATCCTCCTTCTGACCTACTATATTGGACATTGATAAGTTTAACACACTACTGACTGTATCAAGTCTCCTGTCCCCCATAAATTCTTCCCCCTCTATATTTAGTTTCCCTAAATAGCAGCCCTTCGGTTCAGTTGAACCGAAGGGCTGCTGTACGGGCTATTCACACAGCCGAGCAGCTCAGCCAAGCTGTTCAGCCAAGCCGAACGCATATGCTTCGGCTTGGCTGAACCGTAGTGACAGGTCAAGTGTGGAGAAAGGTCAGCCGAAGGAGGTAGTGAGCAGAATAAACGAGCCGAATGCCGCTTGGCAGCATTCAGCAATTCACTCACTGCTGTTCGGCCCCTATGAAAATAGGGGTGAAAGGCAGCAAGTAAGCTGCTGGAGCTTTGGCTCAGCCGATCCAGATGTTGCTATGGGGCCCTGTGATTTCTAGTTATGCCCCTGATTAGCAACTTTCTCTTTCTGAAAACATTTAGTAAGTGTATGTTCTGGTAATCTGCCAACTGTCTGCCTAAACTCTGTCTCCCCACACTTCATAAGAAATGGCATCCTGCAACCTTTTGCTGGATTTTTATATGAGTACCCATACAGCTGCAGGAGATGAGAACACTATTTTCTGGGCCTGAAGGGATGTGGCACCATGATTGTGCAAACACTGGTTCAAATTAAAACGATTGTGTTTTAGAAGTGTAGTATGAGTACAAGGTACAATAAACACATTTTAGAGGAGCAGAAGATGGAAGTAGAGTGGTTAGAAAGAGTAGGCAGAGCTTTGTGGGTAATATAGGATTTATCCCATGGGGTAATCTGCCGGTCTCATTATGATTTAGTGGATAAATATTGTGGATATTGATATTGAGTGGACTCGTGTAAAATCGATTTTTGATGACCCGACTATTTACAGACGTGAACAAATATTTTGTAACTTTACAGCTAATTGAAACAATGCTTCATTTCTTAAAAAAATTGATGAAATTACAATTCATTATACCATGTATGCCTGATTGCCTTTGGTTTGTCATTGAGTAAAGCAAATAAAGTGTGAAAAGGGAAAATTGTTGCTTATTCTACAAAGGTATTTTTAAAATGAACTGGTAAATTTGTTACCAACCCTAGAAAAAGTTATGAATAATTGGATCAGAGTGATATTTCACACTAATTTTTTTCTGTAATAAGTATCACACATGTGTTCCATCTTGCAATCAGTCAGCCTATTTAAATTGAGTAGTATGAATAGTAGTAATTCTGCTGTTTGGTATCATTGCATGCACCGCACTGAACCTGGACCAGAAAAAGTAAATTATAGTGATGTTTGAGGTGATCAGAAAGAAAATGATAGACCAGCATGTCAACATTAAAGGCTAAAAAGCCATCTCCAAGCAGCTTGATGTTCCTGTGATTACAGTTGCAAATGTTATTGATAAGATAAAGTCCTTGGAAGTGTAGCTAATCTACCTGCATGTGGCAGCAAGAGGAAAACTGACCTTAGATTTAATAGAAAGATAGTGTGAATGGTAGACAAAGAGCCAAGGAAACCTTCCAAAGAAATACAAGGTGAACTCCAAGGTCAAGGTACATCAGTGTCTGATTATAAAATCTGTAGCAAGACTAGAATTTGCTCAATTGCATATTGACAACCTGCAATGCTTCTAGGATAATGTCTTTTTTACAGCTGACACAAACCTGGAGCAAGTTATATCAGCTCTATGTTTACAGATGAAACAATTAACCTTTTAAAGAAAAGAAGTTAAAAAGGACTGAAGAAGTATATTTGGATAGGGTACATGAGTAAGAGAGTAAATAAACGTGTGAATTTTCAGTGAACCTGAAATGTTGAAAGGTGACTGCAGTTTCTTGTTGATAATGCTATCTTAATGAATTTGTTCATCACTTCTGTTTATTAGAGATGAGCTTCAGTTTAAGGTGGGCCTGCATTTGACCTAAACCCAGCTTGTTTGCCTAATGTGTTAACTAAATGGCCAGAATGCTGAAGTCATTCATTTAGTATTGGTATCACTACCTCCACTCACTGACAGATTCCCAACCTTTGGCTTGTTTCACATTGTAAACAAACTGGTGGGAACAATATATGATCAGTGACATCAGCCAGCATGCCAGTCAGTTTGTTGACACTCAGTATCCAGCTGAGAAGCTGTCATTTGTGGGGGAAGTATGACAGGAGAAGATCCTTGTGGCATGGATCGTCGTGTCTGTGGGTCACCTGGGTGTCATTCATCATGATTAATGACATATATAAATCTCTAGACAATGTGATTGACAATGAGTTGACACTGTAAATCATTTTTGATCCCAACATTTCTGACCATGGGGGTTCCTGGCTGCACCCTTCCCCAGCTTGAGCCCCCAGACCAGCCACAATGGCTGATATGGTGGTAGTTATGTCAGTGCTGCTTAAGAACCCTATTCAATCAATTTCTGTAAAGCAAATAAGACTAACTGAACATTGCAGACATGTTCCTGTCATACTAATATGGTCTCTAACTTAAAAACTTTAGAGACCTGCATTCCCTGAAGAAACAACATTTTAATTAAAGTCAACCATGACTGCATTGATTTTCTATCTTCAATCAGGTTGCTGGATCATTTGAAATTGAAAATTCTCTAACAAAACTAGGGGAAACAGTCAAATAGTTCTATTCTCTCTCCAGGTAAAAGCTGGTGTGCTTTTGACTCTTATATTACGGAGCACTAAATTACATTTGTACACTACCTTTCTACTCTGTGGATGTTGGGAATCTACAACCAAAGGCATATAACATTTAAAATCATTGCTAAAATGGTGATACATTGTTTTTAAACACTGGACACTTTCTTATAAGTCTACCAGACCCAAGAACTTGTCTGCAAACTGTAACTGTTCAGTGTTTCACTGACTCCTAAATTATTCCCTACACTAGGGCAAAACCTATAACATTTAACCCTTCCCTAAACACTTAACCCCTAAGCTGACCCTGAAAATGAACCTGGTAAGAAGTGTAGCAGGATTCTGGAATACATCTAGCATCTAGTCCCCCAGTTTTTACATTAGGGGAAAGTGGAGGACATTGGAAAAATAATTGCAGGTAGATTTTGGATCAGCTAAGAGCGTTGTGGCTTATTACACCCTTTCTAGCAGGAGAGTTGAGGGGTGCTTGGTCTGCATGATGTCTACTCTGTACCAGTTTGTTTGTCTGTTATACTATACCCATCTGGTTAAAGTCATGAAAACATCCACTTTATTACTGCATGACCTTAAAAGCAAATAGTAGATACCCCATTTCGAATTACTTATTGTAGTTGTAAAAAAAATAAAAAAAATAAACTACTATATTGTAATAGTATGTGCCATACTAAAAGGGCTATTTTGAATGTTATTCACACTGAGTGGCCAGATTATTATGACCACCCCATCAGTACTTTGTTGGGCCACCTTTTGCCTTCAATACTGCAGCGATTCTTCTTCTGGGCATTGACTCCACGAGATGTTGAAAGGTTATGGTGCCCTCTAGAAACTTAAGCGCAAAATTATAGCTAATTTGCCTACAAACGTCAGGTGGTCATAATAATCTGGCCACTCAGTGTATTGTATGTCTGTAATATTATGGCCCGGTAATTAAGGGGTATTTCTTGGTACAAAGCATTATTTATAATAATATGGTTATAAAAATTGTGGTTTCAACACACATGATGCAAGCTTGGTTTAGCGTTGCCACCATCAGAAAAAAAAACTTGTACTGAGAGATGCCATGCAGTTATTATTGGGGTGCTGACATATAGACAGGTAGTGGGTGCAAACAGGCTGCAGGAGATCAGCAATGCTAAGATACAATAAAGGGAGAAAAAGGTTAAAACAAGTAATTTATCTGAAAATAGGCAATTGTTTATGATGTACAGTGCCTTAGCAAAATAGTACATGATATTTCAGTGATTTGCTTTACATATAGTTTAAAGAATATTTAAATCAAAACATGTAATATGTATTGCAGCTAGCTTACAAGTCCTTAGACTTGTCTGTTCCTTTATTTTCACCCAGTGATCCTGCACACTTAGGGTTCTTTCAGAATTTGAGAATTTAATGAAAGAGCAATGCTGATTAATGTGCCTTAAATGCCTTAGTTAACAAGGCATTTGATAGGCATTTTCCAGGCATTAAGGAGGCAAATAAATTGATGCAAAATGCCCTGCAATTAGGGGAGTGTTAAAAGGGAAGTAATGTAATAAAGGGAAGTGACCAGCTTTGAGGTGTGCTTAGGCTGTGGTGACATTTGCAGGCATATTGTTGGTATTCTGTGCTGTGTACTGCTGCATCTGAGTTGTAGTAGGTGGACAGACTTGGGTCATACAATTCTGGGTGTTGCTCAACTGCTTGAATTAGCCCTGCATCATTTATTTCAGACATGACTGCTTCTGACTGGTACTTGCAATGCCTGGCAATGGTATGGCTAGCACTGCCAAGCTGCCACTGGTATGGCTGGCAGCACAGGGTGGCATAGGTCAGGCTGTCACAGGTCGCAAGTACCTGGCTAGAAGCTGTCCTATTGCTGGCAAAATGCTGGCTGTGTGCAGACAGGAAGTGGCATCTGCACATGCTCTGCCCACTTACCCTATGATTCCTCAGTGGTTTTAGGGATTGCAAACCCTCCTATGCCTCTCCTAAAACACCTGTGCAACACTTCTTAAATGCCCGAAAAATGGTATAAGAGCATTGATCGAGCTTTTAAGGGGCATTTCAATATACTTTAATAAAGGCATTTGTCCAGTGACAATCCCTCCAGAAGGCAACATGCACTCTATTTTTTAATACACAGTAACACAACACAAAGCTAACACCCATGTGTGAACTGCACTGAGCGGTTGCTATTGCATTATCCCACATGAACATTAACAGAGAGGCTTTAAAAACACTCCTCTAATGCCTGATTTTAACACACGTATGAAAAGGCCTAAGTGTCACTGGGTGGCTACTTTAACTCACTCCATTGTATCTATAGGAGGAACCATGGTTATCAGCCAGACTGGACTTTAAACATGTCTTCCTCTCTTTATCCTTATTACATGAGGGGGATGGGATTATTATTATACAACAGGAAGATTACATTCAGTTCAGCTCACAAGAAGTAACAAGGACATGGCTATCTTAGCAAGATCAAGAGACATTTTCTAGACTTGCGGAAAATGGTCTGAACCTGGAAAAAAAAATGCAGTCACCACATCTAACTACTGGTAAGCTCCAATATATTGCATTTTTGTTCTTGGGTTTAGATATCCTAAAAATGAATCCTCCATTGTCATTAGAATCAGAGAATATCAGTGGTACATAGATCCTGTTTTATGTGGGATGATGCACATAATATGAACATTTACTATATACTACATATAGAGTGCACTGAACAATAGATTTACAATTATCCTCTGCTAATATGAATGGGTTAAATGATCCGTAGTACATGATATGTAGCCCTGTACCCCCTTTCCCACTTACAGAGCTAGGTTATTGTTTTTCTTTTAAATAAATATTCATGTAATTTTATTGGTATCTATCTTCATTTTGTACATTTACCAGTAGCTGCCTCATTTCCCACCCTCGGCTTATATTCGGGTCAATACTTTTTCCCAGTTTTTTGTGGTAAAAGTAGGTACCTCGGCTTATATTCGGGACGGCTTATACTCGAGTATATACGGTACTTAGGTTTTTTTCACATCTTCAGGAATAGTACTCAGTATAGAGACAGTCCCCGACTTACGGACGTCCGACTTACGTACAACCCGTACTTACGAACCGAGGTCCACAGCTATCACTCAGTGTCACAGACTTTACTGCAGTTCATTGTGAAAAAACTTTGTACAATGAACTGCAGTAAAGTCGGTGACACTGAGTGATAGCTGTATGTACCGGCGTCGGCGGTTGCCCCCCGGAGCCATACCCTGCCTGCTGTTGGATATTGTAAAATGCAATAGTCAATAGCAGGCTGGCTATTGCACCCGCCCACTGCCTGCTGTCAATCAGCATGGAAGGACCTGATAGGGAACTTTCTCCTTCAGGCCCCTCCTCTGCTGACTTACATACAAATTCAACTTAAGTCCAAACCTACAGTGCCTATCTTGTATGTAACCTGGGGACTGCCTGTATCAGTCAATCGGCTATTTGTCCTCTACTTACAAATTGCACCTTACTTGTAGAAGATGAACTAAAATGACAGTACTGTGCCTTCTGTTGTGACCTGGAACAGCTGTGATTGACAGCATAAGTAAATTAGTGTAAGAAGGTGGAGAAGAGTTATATGAGGAATGATGTAATAGGAGAGGATGCACTATAGGTAGAAGTGTGGTGGTGGGAAGGATTCACAAAACCACCAGTATCCCTTAATTAAAGCTGAACTGCACCCTCATATACCTTACAGACATTGCAGTTGCCATGGTGCTGCACATGTGATCAGCTATGACACCAGTCAATTGAGCCTTGAAAGTTCAGCTGAGAACTGAAATAAGCACATTGGCAACCTTCACAGTTGGCATGCCTTAAAAGTAACTGTTTGAAGAGACATTAAATTGGTGAGTAAAGTTTCTCTTGAAACAAGCATCAAAGGCTATTGTTAACAGTTATGCAATACAATAAAATGGTGGTGCAGTATAGAGAATATGTGCCTACAGCAATAGACTACATTGATCTTCCAAAGTCTAATAAAATGGTTGGATTACAAGCTTCTCTCTGATTCCAGATTAAAAACATAAGGACGAGCCAGCACTGTGGGTCAGAGTCTTCTTTGTAGGATGTTTCAGAAAGAATGCACCGAATGTTCCAGCTAATAAATGATTTCTTAGTCAACAAATAACTTCTAGCTTGACTTTGTATTTTTAAGTCACAAGTTTGAAGACGGTAACAGTTTATGGCATGTCATGAGTGGTAGATCCCATAATTACACGCTTTAAATCACTTTTCAAAAATATAAGCTCAGTAAAACTAAATTGTTATTATGTATGAATGCTTAGCTCACAGCTATGTTTTTGACAACCAAAGGTGAATGGTACCTGGCAGTTATAAAAGCACACCTACCGTACAGTGAAAGCATCCCCTATCTGCAGGATTTTAGCAAGACTCCATAGAGCACAAAAGCGTGTCTATGGTGTATTTTACTTCAAATCACTGCTCGTAAAAAAAACTTACTGTGAAATGAATATGTGTGAATAGAGTTAGACAGAAACCCAACTTTATTTTATATAGAAAAAAAAGTAAAATATAAAGATGATCCTAATTACTTTCATTGTTACAATCTGTACAATCTCCTCATTTTACAATCATTAGGGCATGGTTTCATGTGCATAAGGAGGGATGAAAGGTTGTCTTAACTTGGTGAATCTGCAGTCTTTTTTTAACACCATGGCAACATCAGAGTTGAATAGTTGGAAATCCAGCTCTGTTGAGCGAAGAAATAATCAAGACCTTATTCCTTCTAAATTGCTACGTTCCATGGGAACAATTGCGGTGAAATGATATTAGAATTGCTGGAGTAGATTTTAAAAGGTTCCAGCTTTTCTGCTGATATACTAAAATGCTTATATTGAAAGACTTAATCATATCACTGGCACAAATCCTTCTGTGTATTGGCCATTTTATTGTAACTGCAACCCAAAGCTTCTCCTGCACTACAAATTAATTTATTCCAAAGAGTTTTAATATACTTATGTAGTGCTTTACATATTTTATTTGCTTTTCAGTGATGACCATTTTAAGTCTAGGATACTATATAAATTGAAGAAGTTGTGAAGTCACAGTTTATAAATTTGAAATCCTGGCCAGTAATAAAATATAACGTAAAGAACTATTTATAAAAAAATAAAAAATTTATACATTTTTACATTTTTTGCGGGTAGGTCATGTGACTGCCGTTTCTCTCAACACTGCACCATAGAGCTGTCAGTCAGTGTGACTGATTCAGCCATACTTGCATCACTTCTGGAAGTTATATATGCCTACTTTGAGTTGAAAAGTGTTCTTTCCCACAGGCTCTGCCCCCACTATTAGCATCACTGGTTGTTAAAAAGACTGTTGGCTGTAGCTGCAGCTGACAGCATCCTTAAAAATCAGTGATGCTACAGGAGGGTGGAGCCTGATGGGGATGCCGCTGAACTAGTTCCCCATCATGTCAGCTTCCCTTGTGACTGACAGCAGGCAGTGCGTAGATTCTATAGGCAATATCAGGCTGACTTTTGGCTATAGAATCTGCCTACTGTCAGCTTTCAATTAATAGCAGAACGGAGCTGATAGGAATCTATCTAGTCCATAGGAATCCTCATCAGGCTCCACCCCCACTGTCAGCATCATGGTTGTTATGCACACTGTCAGCTGTGTCAACTATACCTCTGACCATTTTTTCCCCCGGGCTTCAGGGACCAGAGCTGTTGTTGGGGTCTAGTCTCCAGTCAGGCACACCGTATTGCGCAGATGGCTGTTTTTTTCTTTCATCAGTTTGCAGGTGCCGTTTACCGTGATTGAAGAACTGCATTGCTGGATGACGTGATTAATGATGGATGTGCAGCATGGGAAATTTTTGTGGGTTTTTCATTTATTAAGTAAGTCTTGTCAAAAAGTGTAGTATCTTTGTTTACATTTACACTTTTTTGAGAATGATTAGTGATTCTATATTACCCCTTACTCGTTCACATAGGGGGTGGCATCTGGGGCCCCCCTTCATTCTTAAAGGTACTTCCAGTTTCCAGTTAGCCCCCATCTGCAGAACCCTACATTCTGTTGGGGAAGAGGCTCTTGTTCTCATTAACATGGGGACAAGGTGCTTTGGCACTCCTCCATGTTGAGGGCATGTGACATAGTATGGTTCATAATGGGGGCAACCATGCCTTTCCTGACTTTCTGGACTGCTGCTGATAAGGGTCTGGTAAAGAATTTTAGGGGAGGACCTACATTTTTGCAGGGTTCCACCTTCAAATCAATATCAGACCCAAAGGGCCTGGTATGAATTTTGAGGGGATCCAAACACACCCCAATAAATGCTCACAATTGTAATATAAATATGTTACTGTAATGAACTCTAATTAATGAATTACCTGTTATGAATGTGATGTTCTCCCTGGGAGTACAGGAGGAGTAGGAGTGGGTTGGTGGATAGTTATGAGTTTGAGTCTGGCTTTACCATCCTGTACAACAATCATTAAGGCCTATTCAATTGTTAAAAAAAATCTGAGGCCATGCGGCTGTGCTTGATTGGATTTGCACAGCTCGGGTATGTGTTCACTCAAGGGTCTCACTCTGCAGCTGCTGGCAGGGGACAGATTTTTTACTTAGGAACTGGCATCTTTAGTATAAAAAACAACAGTAAGGAATTGGGCAGCTTTTAAACTAAAGGTTTACTCCAAGGAAGTATTAAAATTTTATTTTTTAAAAACTCAAGGAGCATAGCCTTTCTGTAGAGTGGCTCCTATTTTATACCGAAATTCACTTTGTGCACCTGGATTAAGCCTTTCTAAATCCCTTTAGCTGTTGATAGGCATGGCAGAGCAGAGAGTCACATGTATCCCTTATTTGGACATACCAGGTATTACTGTTTGCTAAAATGTTTGTTAAGTGGCCAAATGGAGCAAACGGGGGTTGAAGGGAAGCTGTTTTTGCATGGGGCAGACAAAACATGAATTCACAAGTTATTTCCCGAGCCCTGAGAAAGCTTTGTCATGAAAATCCTAACTAAAAATGGAAAGGTTAAAGTTTGGCCTTTTTGAAGAATGATTCTTTTTTTTAATTTTTGTATGGTTATATTAACATGTATGTATATTTTTTCGTTTTAGATAGAATGGTAAAGGGAGCTAGGGAAATGTACCCCTCTATTTAACCTGGTGACCACTGTCACAGGACAGAAAACAAGGGAAAATTCTAAACTTTCAGTTGTCACCAAAACTGGAATAGAGGGGACACTTGTTGCAGTGACAAGTGTCTAAGAGGGGATTTTTTTCTCACTTCAAGAGATTTCTTCTTACTTTCTGTTGTGTCTGCTGAACAGGAAGTGAAGGGAAATTTTCCCAACGGGACACAGATGGCAGTACTTTAGTTTTGAATACTCTGTCCATAATTAAAAGACAAAGTTTTGTCAAGGAACAAATATTAAACTAAAATATTTCTTCTAAATATTATCTTGAATTGTTTAAACAATACTCTATTTTTATATTAGTTTTTTTCTACTTTGTTTTCTTTGCAAATTATTTATAGCAAGTACTTACATCCGTGCATACTATTTTTAAATTATATACTGATTAAAACTCACAAGGGATGTGATACATTATTTTAATTGTCTTTAATGAGAAGCTGCAACAATACATTTCCTCTCATGTCAAAAAGAGGCACCTTTTGCATAGCACTAAACGTTAATTATATATAAACAAGTAAAAAGGGAAATTGTTTCCATTATCTGAGGAATTCATTAAAAATTTACAATTCCAAGCCACAATTTTCGGTTTTTTAAATTTGCAATTCAGTCGGGATTTATAAAAGCTTATAGAATGATTATTGAATTCAGTAAAAGTGCCCATACACCTTACAACCATCGCAAGACTTTTGTCTTGCGATGGTTGTAAGGTAATCAAAAAAATGTACGATCTGCCCATCTTGGGCAGGCAGATCATACTTGCGATCATCGCAAGCCCGCCCCCCTGAGGGGCGGGCTTCCGATGACTGCAATGCTGAAGGGCAGTGTGCGCTTGTGCACACTGGCCCCTGCGGCATTAGTCTTACCAGCAGGCCACAGACCCGCCGACAATCGTACGATTCTCTGTGGGTTTTCGAGCCTGCTCGTAAGACAAAAGATGTGCGACCGTACAGTAGAAATGCGAAACAAATGACAAACGCACTCAACAATTTGTCACCAACTTTGTATCCAAACCTATGTTATTAACCTTAGCGGTGAGACAAGTTTTTTTACATGCTGACTTGTGAGTGTGCCATGATACCTTTCTACCATACAGTAGAAATGGTCGCACGCCTTCCATACACCTTGCGATTATCGTATGATCGCGGGATTTCCCGTGATTATCGTACGATAATCGCAAGGTGTATGGGCACCTTAATACTGAAACATTCACTGTAAGAGTGCTTTTATACAGGCTGAATATCTGAGATCTATATGCCTGTTCTCTGGCCACCAGAAGCTTATTGTGGTCCTCCATTCATACCTGTAATAATTGGAGGTAACCTACAGCATGTGTCATACAACCATAGGCATGTGCCTTTTAGTAAGGGTGCTTATAGTCTATATAAACAATTTCCTGACATGTTACAATATATTTAACACTTGCTATATCATTAAAATGCAGCCCTTCTAAGCTCCAGGCAAGTGACTTTAGGTAGGCAGAGATGTTATCAGTGTGCTGCAGGCAAGGGGAGCATTTCCTCAGTCTCCCCTCATCCACTGACCACTCAGGATGTACTGTATATGTAACTTTGCATCATGTCATGAGGTGACAGGCTGCAGGTGAAGCTGATCAGTGCTAATTATGGATTTCTATGATTCCAGCATAAATGAGCCAGTGTATTAGTCCAGTAAGTAGTTGTTGATCCTGGATGATACAGTGAATGAACAAACATAGTACTGTCCTTATGGAGAGAAAAGCAGATGGAGGACTGTGCTCATTGTGTTTATTGGAAGCAAGCTTTTCTACATAACATGTTTTTCATTTCAAATCAATTAAAATAGAAACATTTTGAAATACAATTACACTGTTACATCTGTTAGGGTGTCCACACAATAATGGGCAGAAAGGTATCTGCTTATGCATGTATTTGGACCTACTAGGATTCTTGCCAGATGATAACAAAGACACGCATATGAGGTACTTGCCTTGACTATACAACAAGTTGGAAAAAAAAAACTTCCTGTGCTATAATGAGTAAGTCAGTCTGTCAGAAATCTCGAATATTGCCAACTAGGAGAGCAGCCTGAAAATCTCTGATGATGTTAGAATTGGTAAAGTCATGGTCAGCCTTACTCACAATGGGGCAGTAAGTAGTTGTTGATCCTGGATGATACAGTGAATGAACAAACATAGTACTGTCCTTATGTAGAGAAAAGCAGATGGAGGACTGTGCTCATTGTGAGAGGTAATGAATGCTATGGTGACCAGATATTCTGTGTGCAGAAAGATTTGAGGGATATTCTGTGTGCAGAAAGACTTCAGAGATATTCTGTGTGCAGAAAGCCTAGGGGGATATTCTGCAAATGGCTGCAACAAGTAGTAGGGCAGTAAAGGAAAGAAAAACGTCATCTGAAATAAAATTCTACTGTGCCTTGCAGCAGTAATATTGATGTTGTTGTTATTTTCTTGTTCTTTTTAACTTTTAACAGGTTAAAACACATTTCTAGTGAAGTGCTTTGGGCACCATACTTCCCTTAATCCGATGTCTGTCCTAACCTCAAATCAAATTTCTGCGTGACTTCATGATTTTAACGTAGCGTAGCTCACAACAGAAGCTCAATGGGCCATAGACCTCTTCCTGGCTTCAGGGCACACAACTCTATTTAATTAATTGCATAATATGCCTACTACACTGCAAACCCTTTGCAGAGCTTCCACCATAAATTACACTAATTAGTCTACATTTAGTTGAATATCCTGATTAGTTAATTTAATTTTTGATTGCTCTTGATTTAAATGCAATGGAGGAACAATATGATTCAATGACCTGTTTTATCTGATGGCTTACACAGCATGATTTATTAATTTTACTTCCCTTTTACTTCTGTAACTACACTCATTTTGTATTGAGTTAGACAATGTAATATAATACATAGATGTGTCCATCAGCAACCTGTTACATTCACGATATGTCTTGCTTTGCTATATTCCTTTCTATGAGCTTTTACCAACAGTCAAAAGTTTTTTAAGAAGTAACTACCTAAAGTGAACTTAGCATTACAGAGTATGGTGCTGGATGTCTCAAGATATGTAGCAGACAGGTAAATAAATACAAAATTATTTAAAGCAAACATTTACTAAAGGAAATATGGGGGCTACCACTGCTAGGTCAAACATGCAGATAAGGAAAAGCAAAGAGCAAAGTTAGAAATCTTTATCTACATGGTTATTCCAGGTTAATAACGGCAAGTATTCACACAAAAGGGTCAGCATGACAGCAGTCAGCTAGCAACTGCAGAATGAGAAGTCGCAACGGCAGCCTCAATGTTTATTTCAGGAAAGGATTCTTTTAAAGCAGAAGTAAACTCACCGTCCCTCACTCGCTTGCCAGTGCCGACAGCTTCACTTGGTCTCTTTGTGGATGCAGAACATTCAGTGATCTTGATTGACCAGGGTGGAATGACATAACTCACATGCATTCACACACAGTAGTTTATTCATTCGGGAACCTAGGTATGCCACAAACATATACTGAGCTGCATATGCAACTACCTCCAAGAATGGTCATAAATAGACACAGCTTTCATATGCTACTTAAATTCTATGTTATTTGTATGCTGTACAGCAGTAAGCTTATTTGTGCCCTTTTCCCTAAGATGTTTAATTGAAAACTTTGGTCTCATTTGCAATTTAAGCAAATTGCTGCATGAAAACAGACACATATAAATAGGCCCTCACAGGATGCAACATATATATCTGTTATACAAGCGATTTTGTAATATGATGCTGTTGAAAATTATGCTTCCTTTAACCCCCTACATTTTTTTCAAGACTACAATCACTTATCAGACTATATATCTGGAGTGAGAAGAGAAGTAGAAATTCTCACTTTATAGTATGAAAAATGCAAAAGCAAGGGAGGTATAGGTTTTCATCATATAAAGGACTATTGTTGAGCAACACTATTTGATCAACTTAAGACTTGCAGGGTTATTCACAAAAGGGTGAAGGGTTTGGAGAAGGCAGGAGAAGTGAACAATCTAGGACAAAATAGCTGATTTGGAAAAATCTCCAATTCAGCTCACTTTCCAGTTCAGCTATCTTGTCCTAGATAGTTAACTTCTCCCGCCTTCTCCAAACTCTTCACCTTTTGTCAATAACCCTGTAGGTTTAAACCTGACAATAAAAAATATAGTATGGTATTGAACAAAGTATAATCCCATTGGAGATACAGAAACATGGCTGTTAGCTACCTACCTTTAGATAATAAATTAAAACCTCCAGACTATTCAACAATAAAGTTTGTGGTTCAGCCTCGGCTTTTCTTAACAAACACAGATAATCCGCCTAGCTCTTCCAATGCCATGCCAATTCCTACTATTTTATTTAGATTTTAGTTCCTGGCATCAAGAGGGTTATAGTTCTTTGCCCCTCTAGATGATTTGTGTTCACTACTGGACAAAAATAACCATTTTCAAATTGTGCATTTTTGCACCTCTTCCTCACTTAAAACCGTTTGGTTTCCTACTAAAGCTTGGGAAATATTTCATCTAACGAAGGCCTAAAAGGGGGTATAACTGCTTAGTATGCTTAGTATGCAACCTTCTTCAGAACAAACTAATATTTCACAAGCTTCCTTCTTTGTGTAAGTGGGAAGATGATCTTAAGGCCTCCTTCTCTGATACTCAATGAAAACAAGCCATTAGTTTAGATATAGATATACCGTCAAGTTTAAAATATTCCATACAAGATGGGATGCTTGGCTTAACCGCAATCTGATATATGAGGAGCCCCAGCCCCCACATTACGTGTTTGCACAATGCCGAGATTCATGACAACGTATAAATTAGTTCTTTATTTAATGCATGTCACCCAATTGATTCAGGTTTCTTTAAGTTACTTCTTGTTTCAGTCATTGTTAAGGTTTAAGGAACCTTTACTGCTTGAACATTTTGTACTTTTAAAACTTTGTATATTTTCTGTCATGCAAAGAATACCTTATGTGTCCTTTTATCAATAAGCACTTTGGCAACCTATTATATTGTTTTTATTAGGTCTGTGCTTTCAATTGACATGTTGCACCAGATAATGTTCTTTGTATTATTGCAGATGCTAACCTGTGATTGTATGTAATCTGTATATGGCTGTATGTGTATCTTTGTTTTCTACAATAAAAATCTAATAACACAAAAAAAGTTGCTTCCTTTTTAAACTACAGCTGAATAGGATTTTCTAAAGCTGACAACATTTCATTTTTTCCCCTTGCAACCATGGCAACAGCATTGCTTGTGTACAGGACTTACCAAAATTCCTGTTTGCTTGAATGTGATTGACTCACTGCAAATTCCAGAAGTCTGCACAGAATGTAAGGTCAATCAGGAATCAGTGCAGTTGGAGTTTCATCTTTTAAACAGTCTTCTATGGGTAAAGTAATTGGGTTATAGCTTTACATTTGACCTTCATTCATTGACCTTCATGTCAAGTTGTATTCAGAATCGAAAGGAAACAGATACAATTCAAATTGAATTGTACCTGCCCAGAGAAGAATCTTGCAGTTTGTGGCTACCGCACAATATACTGCATACAACAAATACAATATACAGCATACAACAAATTATAAACTTGCAGTTTATTGGAAGCAAGCTGTTCTACATAACATGTTTTTCATTTCAAATCAATTAAAATAGAAACATTTTGAAATACAATTACACTGTTACATCTGTTAGGGTGTCCATATAATAATGGGCAGAAAGGTATCTGCTTATGCACATACTTGGACCCACTAGGATTCTTGCCAGATGATAACAAAGACACACATATGAGGTACTTGCCTTGACTACACAACAAGTTGGAAAAAAAAACTTCCTGTGCTATAATGAGTAAGTCAGTCTGTCAGAAATCTCGAATATTGCCAACTAGGAGAGCAGCCTGAAAATCTCTGATGATGTTAGAATTGGTAAAGTCATGGTTAGCCTTACTCACAATGGGGTTGACTTACTAAAGGAGTAGAGGCTGTTCACTTGACCAAGCCAATTTTCGCTTGACAAAGTATATGTTTTGCAAAGTGAATGTTGGTAAATTTTAAAGTGTTAACTTTAAATACCCAATCACGTACAAGGAATTGATCAGATATTCAGCATTAACACCTTATTTACCAAAATTCACTAGTGAACATACACTTTGCAAAATGAAAATAATTCTCTTTTAGTAAATCAAGCCTATTGCCTTACACCATAGCTCCCATTCTAATATTTGAAAGCTAGGGGTATTCATTTGCCAAAAGATACCTCTACTTCCACCAGCTACTCTCCCTACCAGCTGTTCATAAAACAGCATGAAAAAGGAAAAAAATAGAGGGCACTCTGGTTAGTGAATAGCACAGTTAGGAATACAAATTAAATCCGATAAAGTCAATATCAGTTGTTATTGGCTGCTGCAGACATCCAATGATTGTCCACAATCTAATGATTGTGGACAAGAACTATTTTCTTTGGATTAATCACTACAATAACATCTGTCACTGTATAGTGATTCATCTTAAGATGAAGAGATGCTTGTTGTAGATGAAGGTTGGAAGAAACCGCTGTCAATTGACATGCAGACTGATTTTTATCAGATTTTAATGTGAATTACTTCTTTTACTAAAGCTTCTTTGCTATTACATACAGTAATTGGATTATCCTCTATTTTCCCAGTTTAATCTTGTATGCAATCTTAATCTAAAGATTAACTGTCCAGGTCTTTTAATGTGAGTTAAAGATAACCAACTGTATGTTCCTTGAACACGCTATATATTGCATTGTACTTTACTTTTCTGTTTCAGTATTTGCATTGTTATACTTTTATTTTTCTGATACAAGTGTCTTAATAAACCTAACACATATGAAATGACAGGCAATTAGATTTAATTAGATTGATAGTACAATTGACTATATTGGAATGTATATGGTACGCACTTATATATAAGATTTTAATTTCTTATCTCAATATGAGGTATGTAAACAAAGGAAAAGATAATTATCAGATTGGAGAATGCCAAGTGTACAAACAATACCATGGCCCTGGGAGCTCAGCAATTACAACATTTACTGCTGAGGATATGCCTGAATACAGATCAGCAGGAGAAAGGCACAAAACACATGATATGGAATAGAAGAGGAAATAGAAATCAGAAGGGTACAATGCAAAAAAGAAGAAAAAGAGTATTGAAACGAAAGAAGATATGGGGAAAAAAGGAGATAAACCACACTGCTTGTTTGTGCCAACTTATTCAGCTCCTACAGAGTCTTATCTAATCCAGGGTGAAGAACTGCTTTCAAATCAAGTCATTGAATCAAACGTTTCATATTGATCATGATCCAGTATAATTGTGGTCTGATTGGATCAAAATATTTGAAGTTGTTGATGTAATTTGTTGTTTTCCTGCATCTAGTAATTCTCATTCTAGCTGCTGCTAACATGCTTGATATTAGTTACTTTGAATGCCCAGGATCAGGGTGTTTTTTAACTCTTCAATAAGATGTTTTGAAATGTTTATCACAGTGACTAAGTTTATAAAACAGTACATTCTTATCTTGAATCTCTGGACTTTTTAGAACAGGACCACCAAATATAGTACATGGTGCCTATCTGACCACAGCAATTGAACCATAGTGGGGAAGTCAGTGGAGGCTGAATAGGTCATCTGAGATAGGGAAATGTACAACTAAGTATTGCTTTGTAAGTAGCTATAACAAAGGAGGTGTTAATTGAGATTTTTGTGGCTGTTGAAAAGAGTTGTCCTAGGCTCCAATGTCATAAGCTTTTATGTGGGGTAACCATATAGCAGTGGACAAAAGACTGGAATTCTTCATTTTTCAATTAAATAAAAAATATCTCTGTCACTCTCATAACAAAATGACCCTATCATGACAAAAAAATGTTAGGTTGTATCTGATTTAATAAAATAGGACCTAATGTGTCAGTTATAGACAACATTAATTATCTGGACCAAGGAATAACCATATTGGCACTTGCTGATAGTCCTAATATCATAACTGGTAACTGTGTTAATAAATATGTGTATATATATATATACTGTGTATATGTATATATACTGTATAGCCACATATATTGGAAATACTTTAATGATGCAGTAAAGTAGTAAGTTAAGTCAAAAAGATGTTACAGCAAAGACTCTATCTACAGCATACTCTTATGAAGCTGGTCTATTTATGGTTGTTTGTGTCCTTTGGTTGTAAATCAATTCAGAAGAGTGGAACTCATTTGTATACATGCCATCTTTCAGGAAGAAGAATTAAGGAAGAGTGGAGAGGCAAAATATGCACACTTGAGTGATGAACTCCATGTATTAATTGAAGTGTTTGCTCCGCCGGGAGAAGCTTATTCACGTATGAGTCACGCTTTGGAAGAGATTAAAAAATTCCTTGCTCCGGTAAGTGTCAGCTATTTGTCAGGTTTATGATTCATAGCATTTATAACATGATCATAATTTATCTATGAAGGGAGTGTAAGAAGGACTGTGTTATGCTCCTGTTGTATATAAGATCTTACCAGCAGTACAACAAGGCAATTCAGGCAAAACTTGTCAGTTTTTTAGAACATGTTCTTTTTTAGTTTCCAGTTCTAAAATAGATTACCCAAGCCATATGACTATATTAAAAGTAATCAGTTAAATGTTCTAATACAGTCCAACATTGAATTATTAATAAGATATATTCTCATAAGCACTGACATCTGTGTTAGAAGCTACCTGCAGCCTCCTATAGAAATGGGCACTTGGGCTTCATGGTAGTTCAGGGGCGGGAATGTCATTTGTAGTAAAGCTGTCTTGTACTTTGCTTTTTCAAAATGTTTTCAAGAATTACTTTTTAAGAGGTTCTCTTGGACGGCTTTGCACATTATAGCAGCTGTGGCACACAGCTTCCTTTACAGGAGATGTAGACACAAGTGTGTGGCCCTCAGAGCCAGTGTTACTCAAGGGGGGGGGGGGACTTTTCAGGAAGAGTGGATTGCTCTCACTAAGAAGACACAGTGTCATGTACCTGGTAAGAGCCTGAGATGACAAGGGTGGCCTCTTTTGCTTCTGTTGTCCCAACAGTCCTGTTAATGGTGTACAGAGGGTATAGGAATGGAAGAGGGGCATGAGTGCCAGATAAATTAGATATACCAGAGCTGCTGATGCTGGTGGACCAGTCTGAAGGATGATGAGGATGGTCACTTTCTGTTAAATTATTTCAGCAATGGGTGAAGCTGGCACTGGTGCAGAGCAGAGCTGAAGTCAGGAACAAGCCGGGTTATAATCAGGTGGGCACGAGGTACTGAATCAGCAAACAGAGGCAGAATCAGAAGCATGCCGGGTCAGTAATGTGCAGGCAAAGCAGTGCAGAATCAGTATGCAGAAGGAAGGTCCAGAACAAGTTGAGGTCAGGGGCAGGCTGCAATCAGCAGCGTCCAAGAACAAGCCGGGCCAATATCAGGAATAACAGGATCAGGAACACAGGAAACAAGGCATACGCTGAAGAACTCTCAGCAAAGCAAATGTACAGAGCTCCTCCTTAAATAGGCCTCCTGGCGCCAACGTTCAATGGGTGCTAGTGCAAGAGCGTGCGCATGTGTGCAACGAAGACGGGCAACCCTTCTCTAACAGATCGGATAAACATGCAGATGGACTATGCATTGGGTCATCAGCCTGCAGCTCTCATGAACATACCATACAGGGTGACAATGCTGCTCCTGCAGTTAGACACCCTGTGATGGAAAGTACACTTTCTGGTAGGATCACTAACAATAAAAAGCCTGCACAAAAGTTTTTTTCTCATTTAATTGTTTTTAATGGCATCCCCGTCTTAGTCAGTAGGGTTTAATATTGAGTTGGTCCACCCTTTGCCGCTATAACAGCTTCAACTCTTCTGGGAAGGCATCCACAAGGTTTAGGTGTGTGTCTATGGGACTTTTTGACCATTCTTCCAGAAACGCATTTGTGAGGTCAGGTACTGATGTTGGACGAGAAGGCCTGGCTCACAGTCTCCATTCTAATTCATCCCAAAGGTGTCCTGACCTCAACCAAACTGAAAATAAGTATGCTTATCCTGGTGTGCAGGTCAGTCAAGTTCATATACCCCAAACTCCCTCATCCATGTCTTTATGGACCTTGCTTTGTGCACTGGTGCTCAGTCATGTTGGAACAGGAAGGGGCCATCCCCAAACTGTTTCAACATAGTTGGGAGCACAGAATGTCTTGGTATGCTGATGCCTTAAGAGTTCCCTTCACTGGAACTAAGTGGCCAAGCCCAACCCCTGAAAAACAGCCCCACACCATAATCCCCCTTCCACCAAAATTTACACTTGGCACAATGCAGTCAGGCAAGTACCGTTCTCCTGGCAACCGCCAAACCCAGACACGTCTATCAGATTGCCAGATAGAAGAGTGTAATTCATCACTCCAGAGAACGCTTCTCCACTTCTCTAGAGTCCAGTGGTGGCGTGCTTTACACCGCTGCATCCGCCGCTTTGCATTGCACTTGGTCATGTAAGGCATGGATGCAGCTACTTGGCCATAGAAACCCATTCCATGAAGCTCTCTATGCACTGTTGTTGTGCCAATCTGAAGGCCACACAAAGTTTGGAGGTCTGTAGGTATTGACTCTGCAAATGGTTGGCGACTTTTGCACACTGTGCACTTCAGCATGCGCTGACCCCGCTCTGTCATTTTACATGACCCACCACTTCATGACGGAATAAACGTCAGTCAAAGTACCGCAGCGCTGAATACTGAAAAATGGCCTGGCCAGGAAGGGGGTCTAAACACCTGGTCTTGAAGTGGTTAA
This sequence comes from Nanorana parkeri, assembly GCF_000935625.1. NCBI lineage: Eukaryota > Metazoa > Chordata > Amphibia > Anura > Dicroglossidae > Nanorana > Nanorana parkeri. The sequence goes on along the minus strand of NW_017307057.1, from coordinate 383,495 downwards.
AGAGGAATTTGTAATTTAAATCCTTGCCTATAAGATACAGTCAACAGAACTGTCAGTGTGATGTGTACAATTGTGTGGGATCTCTTATTGTTATTTAAGAGGTATCTGTTAATTGTCAAGAATGGTTGGATCAAGCTGTACGTAAAGTAGATTATCCTTTAATATGTCATGACTAATTGAATTCTGTAAACTAATCAGTAATATGTGATCCTTAGCTGATTCTATTTCTAAGTTGTGATGGCAATAGTTACAGATATATGAAACACCATGCAGATATAATTGTATTATTTTAACTCATATCTTAGAGCCATGATTATCAAAACATATAGATTGTCTGTTTGTCCTTTTTGAACAAATCTTTTCTCTGCTATTGTTGTGCCATTGCTCTTTAGCATTCTGAAGAAATGTATTTGTAACATGAATCTAAGTGAAGAACATTACTCACTACTCCAGTGGCAACACTCCAAAAATGGTTCTCTGAAAAATAATCTTCCTTGCCCTTCAGTGTATTATTCAGGGCAGGAGGATCACCCTTGTTCTGACATTTTAGCATGAGTAATTGGTGCTTGTAGAATTTATTGTTTCTCCCCTCCATTATTTTGGTCAAGTGCAAGGAAGGGGAAACAACATGCACATTCAATAGCTGTGTTGCATGATTTAAAAGTACCAGGCATGAACAGCAGTTCAATTTTTCCGGATGCCTTCAGAGGGAACAAATGATAGCAAGAAAATAGACATTAGTAAAGCATGACCAAGTGAAATACAGTACACAGTCTATAGGAAAACAAGTAAAATATACAAGTGTAGAAAGATTTTTTTTAAAAGCTAACCTCAGTAGCATTTCTTCTGTAATGTGCTACATGCATCAATAAACTTCAATATGATTTAAAAGTAAACAGAAAAAAATCATCTGCAATCAAATGTTATTTATAAAATACAAAATGGAAAAACAAAAACAAATGTCTTGTTTATTGTTGTGTATTTCTATATGGTTATTGATCCAGGATTCAGCAGATGCCCATGACCAATTAATTTAAGGAGGAATGTTTCCACAAAGCTTTTACACCAAGATAACGATCCTTATTTTAATGTTGTTACTGTCATTTTCAAATGTTATTCTGAGAAACAGCAGTCTCCTTTTTGAAAATAAGTATGCTTATCCTGGTGTATTACACTTGTGAATTGAGCCTAAAGTATGTTAACGTTTTCTTGTAATAACTGTAGACTGTTGTGTGTAAGCGTACATGAAAAATATGGGAAAAAAAACCATGAAAAAAGCCAATGCTGACCTCTCAATCTGAAAATGCTAGTTGCCGGAGCTTCAGGCTGAGCTTCTTGCTTCGATAAATTTAGTCACTAATCTGGAACCGGTGTAAGGACTTATTACTTTTCTCTGACTTTCCTTATGTGCATGCTTCTTCCAGAAATCTAGAACCTAGATAATAGTAAAGTTAGTACCTCAGCTTAATGCCGGGCAATTGAACTTATCAGTAATTAGTCACATTTAAGTGGACTTGTTCTGTAATGTTGAAGACACTTTGCTAATTATACAAGTAGGTTCTGCAGTTCTAATGAGTATCAGGAAGCAATTGTGCATTTTTAATGTTGCACTTTTGGAAAAAAAAGCTGATCCTTGCAAAATGGTATTTTGTATTTTATTTTTTTTGCATGGGTACATGTTCCCCCAAGCAGTCCCCAGCTCTCCATGTCCTTTGTTTGATTTAGGGAGTCATTTACCAGCTGACAATTGAAATAGTATCTTTTTTTCTTAGTGAATATCACTTTTACTTATGTACATCCTACAGATGCACTACTTGACAGGAAGGTTTAGGACATTCCCGAGCATGTCATTTAAAGGAATTGTGCATTTTAATGTTGCCCATTTAAATATTATTAAAAGAGCTGCTCCCCGCCAAACATTATTTTTTGGGGCAGTTCCCAGCTTCCAATGCCCCGTTTGTTTGACAATGCATTGCCTCTTAGCTTTGATAATGGTCAGAACTGACTCTAAGGATCCAGCTCCTATTGACTTCAATGAGGTTCATAACGGGATAAGTTCAGCGAACTTCCTTCAAACCAAACCCAGGCTAGGCTCATCACTAGTAGAGATGATAAAGTGGCTTTATATGAGGGTGATAGAATGTACTCCTTTGACCCAAAAGAGAACTAAAGGCAAACAAAGATTTGACTTTAGTTCTTTTTTAATACAGCAGTGTTTCTCTGTTTTTTAAGTCATGGGGCCCTTTAAAAGTATGCAAAATCTTGAGGCACTCCAGTCCAAAATGTTAAAACATAAATGTAAAAATTAAAAAAATGACATGTGATCACCCTAAAATCTAATTCTAATTCTAAGGGGGACCTCACGAAAAAAAACAACATAAAAATGGGGTATGTCCTTTCACATTAGAGACCTCCTTTACATCAGAAGCCCCCTTCAAATTAAAGTCTCTCCTTCTAATCAGGAGCTTCCTTCACATCAGAGTCCCCCCTTGGCATCAGAATCCCTACCTTCACATCAGAGGCCCCACCTTCACTTCATACCCCCTTTTACAGCAGAGTCTCCCCTTTACATCAGGAGCCTCCTCTTCACAGCAGAGTCCTCTCCTGTCCTACCTTCACAGCAGAGCCAACCTTAGTTTCCACTTCACTTTCCCCCTTCACAGCACAGTCCCCCACAGTCTCCACTTTACAACAGAGTCCCCCTCAGCTACCCCTTACTGCAGAGTTCCATTCAGTCCCCTCCTTCACAGAAGAATCCTCCTCAGTCCCACCTTTTACAGAAGAGTCACCCCCAGTGCCCAGCAGGGTGAAAGACAGGTCAGGTCTGGATGGAGGCAGATTTGCATCTTCTGCTTGAATCCCACCCACCCTGGATTAGCATCATATGTTTCCATTGTACTGATGGATGTCCCACCTGCACCATGAAAATACATGCAGCTGTGTCAAGGCACCCCAGTGTGAAATGCTGTAATACAGAAATACATTTATGGAAGAGCATGTAATATGTAAAACTCACTTTAAATAATTTGTAATGTTAACACTGCAATAATAACAACTCAAAACATGTGCTCAATTAAAATACACAGTACTTTCCTTTCAATATAAATATAGAATGGCCAGCCTCTCATTTATATGACAAATACTTGCTGTGTATAGTGGCAGCAATGTTTCCTTCAGACAGTTGTTTGCATCATATAATTTTCTGGGGTAACAGATATTGGAATGTATCCTTTTTGTTTTAGAAATCATTAGACAAAGAAAAATAAAGAATCAGCTTTATTACATTTGAAGACTACACAATTGCAAAATAAATATATGGACCAACTGACGCATATTTTCATGCACCTTACTTAAAAGTAAGTACACTGAAACAGTCAACAGGATAGTAGTCTTGACAAAGACTTTTACAAGGAAGGACATGTGGCAAAGGTAGATGGCTCATAAATGAGCCACAGAGATGGTTCAGACAGCACAGATTCATAATTCAGGGTCCAGTGAACACAGACAAAACAAGACAGCCAGAACAAACTAAAATCAGCAACAGGGGACAGAAAAATGCAATGGTATTCAGGTATGCAGGGAAGGCTCAAGCTCTTCAAGCACAGAACTGTCAGACAAGATTCTTTTTAGTAAACGCCCAGGTGGTGGTAAAAGAAAATATACATTTCCAAGCACACATAGATCCCCAGGTTTATACAAATAAACAGCGATATAAAACCTGTGCACATGCCTTAGTGTGCTTCTGATCACGGCAGCACTATCAGCTATCCATAAACTTTACTTCTACTGTACCTAACACTACTGTTTCTTTGTTTGCTAGCTGGCTGTGCAATTGTGTATACAATTTGTTTCTTTATTTGATAATTATAATTTGAACTGGGATATACAATGAAGTGTAAGAAAAATATATAATAAATACTTAATGGGTATGCAAATATAACATAGCCAAGAGTGACATATGAGCCAAGGGCAAACAATCACAAGTTTTCCTAACTGAAACTGTGAGATCCTCCGGCATCTCAAGTCACGTCAACTCATTTTAAAGCAATTTGAATAGATATGACAGACACAAGAATAAGCTATTACTAAATGGTTAGAAAAATACTGTAAACAACTGAACGACTTGAAGGCACAGTGAAAGAATAAGTAACTGAAATGAAGAATGACATGAATTTGGGATCTTAACGAACAATGGGATTGATGAAATATGGCATGGACATTGCGGCTGCCTTTTCTGTGTGCAGGTGACACTTGGTGACATCTTTTCATCTCCTGCCTCCACATCCTCTCTGTTATTGACAACCCATCATCATAAGGCCCCATTTCCTATATTGCAAAATGACTCTTTAGGTGAAAGGAGACCAGGATGATAAAAATGTGTTGGGGCAAACATACCTGTGATTTTAAACACTGACAGTGTCAATATAATAAATAGATATACCTGGAAAGTTGTATACAGTTGTAGTCAAAAGCTGTTTATTAACCGCATCACACCTGTGGGTAATATTACAGTACTTTTGTGATTTCTGTTTAACCCTCTGACAATTTAACTGATAGCATTCTTATAATTGTTATATCAAAGTACATTTTGCACTGTTTAAGGGCTGATAACAGTTTTGTTTCTGTTCACACTTAATTCCTAATTATAAGCAAGATAAATGATAAAAAAAACGGATTTTACTTTATTCACTAAGCTAAGTGAACATTTACTTTGCAAGACAAAGATTTAAAACATTTGTGGTTTCTTTAGTTTCTTAACCACAGTTAATGCAGTCTGAAAAATTACTCCAAAAACAATTTACTAGTTCTCATAAATTGAAACTTCTACATAAAGGTTTAAATCGTGATCATATATATCTATAGGTGTGTGTGTGTGTGTGTGTGTGTGTGTGTGTGTGTGCGTGTAAGTTGCGTGCGTGCGTGCGTGGGTGCATGTGTGTAAAAATTTTAATTATTGTTAGTAGATTTTTAATAGTTATTATAATTGTCACTCTCTTTTTACCCAGGAATTTATTACTGGTTTTCAGTGTTTGCAGTACTTATGGATTCTGAGTAATCTTGCTCTTAGTTGAAGCCACTGCAAGAAGGAGATTATGGTACTGCAATCTGCACTGGCAGGGGCAGGATAAAACATGCCTCCATTTTTACTTCTTGATACCCACTTCACTTGTAGAAAGAAAACTAGATGCCCACACTGAAAATAGGTCAGCATTTTCTGTTCACACTTAATTCCTAATTATAAGCAAGATAAATGATAAAAAAAACGGATTTTACTTTATTCACTAAGCTAAGTGAACATTTACTTTGCAAGACAAAGATTTAAAACATTTGTGGTTTCTTTAGTTTCTTAACCACAGTTAATGCAGTCTGAAAAATTACTCCAAAAACAATTTACTAGTTCTCATAAATTGAAACTTCTACATAAAGGTTTAAATCGTGATCATATATATCTATAGGTGTGTGTGTGTGTGTGTGTGTGTGTGTGCGTGTAAGTTGCGTGCGTGCGTGCGTGGGTGCATGTGTGTAAAAATTTTAATTATTGTTAGTAGATTTTTAATAGTTATTATAATTGTCACTCTCTTTTTACCCAGGAATTTATTACTGGTTTTCAGTGTTTGCAGTACTTATGGATTCTGAGTAATCTTGCTCTTAGTTGAAGCCACTGCAAGAAGGAGATTATGGTACTGCAATCTGCACTGGCAGGGGCAGGATAAAACATGCCTCCATTTTTACTTCTTGATACCCACTTCACTTGTAGAAAGAAAACTAGATGCCCACACTGAAAATAGGTCAGCATTATGCTCAAGCATCAGCCAAGTAATCAGGAAGCAATGCCTAATGCCTTCTACTGAAAAATGTAAATCGTGATCATATATATCTGTGTGTGTGCGTGTGTGCGTGTGTGCGTGTGTGCGTGTGTGCGTGCGTGTGTGTAAAAATTTTAATTATTATTAGTAGATTTTTAATAGTTATTATAATTGTCACTCTCTTTTTACCCAGGAATTTAATACTGGTTTTCAGTGTTTGAAGTACTTATAGATTCTGGGTAATCTAGCTCCTAGTTGAAGCCACTGCAAGAAGGAGATTATGGTACTGCAATCTGCACTGGCAGGATAAAACATGCCTCCATTTTTACTTCTTGATACCCACTTCACTTGTAGAAAGAAAACTAAATGCCCACACTGAAAATAGGTCTGCATTATGCTCAAGCATCAGCCAAGTAATCAGGAAGCAATGCCTAAGCGGTTACTGGTAATTAGTAGCAGTCTAGAGTGGTTTAGTACACCACATAGCTATGTTAAGCTCAGAATTTACTTTATGGACAAGGCAGTCTATTTCTATGTTTGTCTGCATTAATCTGTGTAAATACAATCTTATAACAATTATTTGATTCTACTTAATGTGCCATCATGTGGTCATCATGAATGTTAGTATTTTTTTAACATTTTCAACTAACTGGTGAATACTAAAAAGGTCACGTTTTGCCTATGGATTGCCCATAATCCTGCATGAGCCAAGAAATAAAATAATTTTAATCAATACATCTGATTAACTGAAGGTCTTCCCTGACTCACTTGATGATCAACCTTTTAAATTCTTATACTGTACATTAGACATTAACTTTTGTGAATGCAGTATTAATAGCATTTGAAAGAGCTGTCCATTTCTTTAGAGCTTGTCAGGATTAAGGGAAAAATATTCTTGACTCTCTATAGTATATAAATTGCTGACATTACTTGTATGAATTCTAAAAGTGGAAGCTTCATTCATTCTGTAGTTGAATCAGCTATCTTTTACAAACTGTTGGTATGTGTAAAGTCCCTGCTACAACCTATCAACCTATCAACTGATTGCAACTGTCATTTTGCTTTTAATGGGAAAATTTTCTCTTAACCTTAAACCTTGGAATGTACATTTCTGTAGTCTTAATATACAGTAATATAAATAATTAAAGTCAATAAAATGTCCATAACTTTACTTGCAGAAAGAAAGTGGGTGTGATTTCAGCTTAAGTTCAAATACATGTGAACAGATTTGCACTTAGAGAGTGATACTGATAATTTCTTCTTATAAATAATTGTTTTCCCATCTACATAACTGTTTGATAATCGACTTATCATTACTGCATACCAGAGCTATTACTTATGTTTGCTTTTGTCTAAAATATATAGAACCATTTTTTTGTGTTTGTGTTCACTTCTTGTTAATGGAAACAGTTGCTTAATAAGAAATTTTGATTAAATTAGTTTTTCTGTAAGTCTATGACATTTAAAAGCTTTATTGGAAAAGGTTGGCACCAGGCACTTTTTTTCACTGACCTAAAACTGTTGGGGTACATGCATTAAATAATTTCAGACAATGTAGCACAAAACTAATGAAATTATCATTACTATTGATTATAAAGCCAAATGGGGAGCCCGGGAGACTAGGATCAATGCTTTAGGAATGATATGAGATAACTTAACAAATAGTTTGAAGATCTTTTAAACTGAATTTAAAGAATTTTAGGGTTCAGGTGCTGCCACAGAATACCACTGATCTTAAAGAAACTACAATATATGTATTCAGTACTCTATTCTCAAAAGGCAGATCAATCAATCCTTAAAATTAGTAGCAGGGTACCTGACCTTAACCAGACCACAAAATTCTTACCTACCACGGGATTGATTTTTAAAGTTGCACTGTTTTGAAACAAGATACGTGATTGCTCCACAGTTTGTCCCCACAGTCTCCTCCCTGGTGTCCTGAGCACTGCTTAGTTATTCACAGAAATGCCACTGCATACCTTGTCTAGGTAACAAACATATCTGTTATGCAAAAAGCAGTCATTACCTATACATGGGGATTTCCTTTTCAACTAGTCTTCAACACAACAACCAGTTCCATACAATGAAGGCCTTAGATGATGGGACATATATTAAATTCACAATGTCTTACTTATGTTTTCACCCTGGCCATCAGGCCCAGTGACAAGAGAACCACCTTGTCTACCCAGATCTTCACAGCAGCTTGGAAAATTTTACTCACCACCATTCTAGAAAAGAAAAGTAATTTGATTAACCAAGTCACCTTTACTAATGATGTCACTATCTCACCATCTCTTTAACTACTACTGATTTTTTTAGCTATAATACTTCCAGGATCTCTTAAACTAGCTTCAGCAATATTGTTTATATGATTATTACTATTTAAAGGAAATTATATATCTGTTTTCTTCTAAGACATTTTCACCTGCCATAGGTGCACTGCCCATCTCTCATATCTACTACGTGTAAAGTTGTCTCAAATAATGTATGGAACTTCAATACCCTTTTTAAAAGACATCATCTGAGAACTAAAGTATATGAAATCCATTCAGCAGGAGAACCTACTTCCCCTGATTGTTACAAGGAACTAAGAGATTGTAGCTATATACTCAGTTTCTTGGAATTTAATGTACATATAAAGAACATATAATTCAGATTTAAATGGAAGAAAACCTCTTTGCACCTTTCTAGACATGTGCACCGGCAAAAAATTTAGTTTAGTGCGTTTCGGATTTTTTGTTATTTAGTTTTTGAGATTTGGGTCCGAAAGTTGGTTCATTTTGGGATTTGGATTCGAACTAATCGAAAATTTTCGTTAATTTTGGATGGGTTAAATGATATTTATGAGCTAATTTTTGTTGCAGCAAAGTGACATTAGAAAAAAAGTGAAATTTTTCTTTTTAACTTTTGACAGTCCACAGAAACAATAAAAGGTTTAGGTCTGGTAGGAATTTAAGGATGGACCCTATTGCCAAAAAAAACAAACCAAAAAAAAGTGTGGGGTCCCCCTAAAATCCCTTACCAGACCCTTGTTCTGAGCAGCAGCCTGGCAGGGCAAGAAAGGGGGGAGGAAAGTGCATCTGGTCCCCCTCCTGCACTATACCAGGCCGCTTGACCTCAACATGGGGAGGGAGCTTTGCCAGGGGGAGACTCCCTGCCAAAGCACCGTGTCCCCATGTCGATGAGGACAAGGGTGTCTTCCCTACAACCCTGGCCCAGTGGTTGTGGGCATCTGCGAGCAGGGGGGGATTATAGGAATCTGGGTGCCCCCTTTCATAAAGGGGCACCCATATGCCACCCTTCCTTCTGAATGAGTAAGGGGTAGTTGTTACCTCTACTCATTCACCAAATACAGTAAAATAGTAACTAAACACACCACACCATAAAATGTTGTTTATTTGAAAAAAAACACAACACAGTTTATGACAAGTCTTTTATTTAAAAAAGTCCATTGATGTAATCCACAGCTCAATCACGTCATCCAGCGATGTAGATCTTTATCAATCTGGATGGACAACAGCCGCTGACTTGCCGAGAGAAAAAGTACACAAAAGAGTACAAGTGCACTGCCAACACGACCGATCCCAACTAACTCTTGCCTCAAAATGACAGCTCTGCTCCCGAATGTCAACAAAGGGGCAGAGTGAATCATGATGTTATGGGACTTGTTCCTCCCCTTTATTGACATTTGGAAGCAGAGTTGTTATTATGACTTTTGTTTTGTTTTTTTGGCACTGATGTCCCCCCCAAATTTCTACCAGACCTAAAGGGTCTGGTATGAATTGGGGAGGGGATTGCACACTGTTTTTTCTGTGTTAATGTTTAACAACATAAATTCATTCAAAATTCAGATGTAGTTTAGGTAACTGACATAAAAATACACAAAGTTTTGAAAAATGTATGTTACTTTGCAACGTTAATTATTAGTTAGCATCACTGTTTTCTATTTTGCAGGATTATAATGATGAAATTCGGCAAGAACAATTAAGGGAGCTGTCCTATTTAAATGGTTCTGAAGACTCCAGTCGAAGTAAAGTGACAAGAAGTAGAGGATTAAGATTAGTTCCTACGACAACTGTCAGGTAAATTTTCATTCATTGTAAAGCAAGGTTAGCCAAAATTTGTCCCTTTGACTTTGGTGAAGCTACAAATCCCATAATGCATCTTCATCTGGAAGTCATGCCTGTGGCTGTAAGAATCTTTCAATGCCTAATGGGATTTGTAGTTTCAACACAGCTGGAGGGCTGAAGTTTTGCTACCCTGTAATAAAGTTCCAGTTTTCTTCCGTTCACTATTGCACCTGTAAGAAAAATAATTGGTTTAATGTAGAGCTGTCGTAGCAGCATTTGACATTTCTGTTTCTGGGATACAGCCAAAACAATAATTTCAACTATTGGATAATTTTTGGTCAATTTGCTTTCTTTCAAAGATTTCCTTAAGGGACAAATGACAAACATATAATATGCTATCTGGCTGCTGTAGGAGCTGCAGTATAATGTTGTATTTAAATGGCTTGATCCATCTTTTGCCAGCCAAATAAATAGTTTTCAAAGCAAGAATTCTCCCACACACTGGCCAATGGCTCTTTTCTAATTGGATTCCCTTGTTGCTTTCAAAAAAAGGACCATTACACTGTGTAAAACAGGAAGGCACTTTCTGAGACAGCACTGCTTTTCCAGTACTGCAGAACCTTCAGATTCAATTTCCTTACTTCATGCAGCCCTTTTACACTTCCATTTACACAGCTATATTTAAAAGCCTTGAAAATGTTTCCTCCAGTGTATGACAATCTGCTATTTTGCTGAAGAGAGTATGCCAAAACTGGCTTCTCCCAGATGGATTCCTCATGACATGTGTTAGCTCACCAAGCTTATTTATTGATAAACTCCAGCCTTGCCTTTTGTCTGGCAGAGTTGTACAGGGTCCTGTTCTGTACTGAATCGGCTCACTCTGACTTCACTGAGCAACTTAGATTGAGCCTGCCTCATTTCCTCACTGGAGAACATCCAACGTAATCTAGCTCTTTCCTCTCCAGCCTTGCTGTTCATGGTTTAGTTCTTATATTAATGGAGGTTAATCATCACATAAAGCTGTTACTTAGGACATTCTACATGAAAATGCAGCCTGCCAAGGAATGCCCACTCCTCCAGACTGATATCTACTTCTCAAGGCATCTTGATGTTTGCATAACTTCTCACAGGAGCCAACCAACTACTTGCATCAAAACAGGGCTCTTTAGAGGAGTACTGAAGCAGCATGCTGTGATGTTTTCAGGAAGCCATGTACCATATCATTTTGGTCCCCCTCACTAGCAATGATCAGCCTGCATTGCAAAGAGAAGCACAGAGACCCAGTGATAATGTCACTGGTGCTAAAATAAGTCATGTAATGAAAATGGATAGATTTTATTTAAACATTGTGTTAGCATGTTGATGCTAGGGGGCAGGGAAAGCAAAGTGTAGGCATATAAACTTAATATAGTTACCGTACATTATACATATATTAGCCTTTGGAGTGCATGGTCTTTACAATGTATATGCAGAGATTATTTTTCCAAACCCATGCATACTAGTTTTCTGAAAGTCAGATGAAAAATCCTATTGAACCACTATGGCACTGTAATTTAGCTAGTGAAGCAACAACTAAACATTTACAGCGAGAAATGCTTTGAAATGCAAGCTCCTTTTACCACCCCCATAAGGAATAAGAAGAATGATCACTAACAGGCTTATTCACAAAAGAGTGAAGAGTTTGGAGAAGGCAGGAGAAGTGAACAATCTAGGCCAAAATAGCTGATTTGGAAAAATTATTCAATTCAGCTCACTTTCCAGTTCAGCTGTCCTAGATTGTTCACTTCTCCTGCCTTCTCCAAAGTCTTCACTTTTGTGTGAATAACCCTGTAGGTGTTACAGGTTACTTGTGTTTTGCAACTGCATAGTCATACATGTTCACCCTACTTTAACACTTTGGAAACATTTGCTGAACTCTAATTTTGTACATGTTTGATGTTTATTTAGTAGAAAGTGTAAAGAGGTTATTTATGTTCTTCTTTCCTTCTATTTTTCTGGTTTTACACATATATATGACAAAGCCAAGAAAGTGCTGGTAATAATCAAAGTGAAGGCCTAAAGAACAAGCATGGATAAAAAAGGCTAAAGCCTGTGAGAGTTACATTGTATGGATGAAGTTGGAAAATGCAATCATAGCTTTAAACTGTCCACACTCTTCTAAGCTACAGAGTGATCCACCATGTGTGGACCCCATTAGGCCTACTAGATTAAAGTGATGCTAAACTCAGGAGTTAAATCTCAAAAATGCATTCACATACTTTAACTAATAACAAAAATGTAATTAATGTGTGCATCACTCAGCTGTGGAACCTCAAATCATCTCTGAATTGGTGCTGACACTGTCCTTCCTTCTGAAGGGTGGCTACATTTGTTTCCCCTGGTCCCTGCTTGTGTTGTAAAGTAGCCACTGCTTCAATCTCGCTCCCATGATAGACTACACTCTCAATACGAATTAGTAAACTAGATGTGAGATTGTAGTCCATCATGGAAGTGAGCTTGGAGTGGTGACTTCTTTACAACATACACAGGGACCGTGGGGAACAAAAGTAGCCACCCTCCAGAAGGAAGGACAGTGTCAGCATGAATTCAGAGATGATTTGAGGATCTATAACTGAGTGATACACAAGTAAGCTACATCTGTTAATAGTTAAGGTACTTGAATGCATTTTTAAGCTTTAACTCCTAAGTTCAGTGCCACAAATCTGAACCATTACTGCATCTCTATGCATGTAGAGGGTTATAGGGAGATCATCTAACATGCACTGAAGAGTAAATAGGTAAAAAAAGCTTCTCCTGATGATATGATTACGCAGGAGTAAACAATCATACCTCTCAATGTATTGACAGCTCTAGGATATGGGTATAAGTATAACCTAAACATCCTCATCTACTAAAGTACCAAAGCAGACCAAGCTCTGCAAGTTACATTTAAAAGCTCATCCTTATGTTAAAAAAGTGAAGAAAATAAACCATGCTTAATGCTGTTTGTGCTAAGCTCTTAATGTGGCTAAAAATAGAAGTTCTACTTAATTAACGTTCCACATGATAATTCCATGGGTATACAAAACCTGTTTGAAGCAGGTCAAATGCAAGACAAAAGAAGTTCAACTGCAGGTCAAATACACATGCCAATAAAATCTTAATGATCTCTAAAAACATCTCAAGCTGATGCCAGTTGATGTCATCAACAAAACTCCAATATGTGTTACCAATGTCTTTGAACTGTGGCTTGTGCTACTGCCTGATAGTTTCAAAGCAGTAGTTTAAGTATAAAATTATGTGTGAGTGTTTAGAAACAATTCCTGAATAATTTCTATCAGGTTATGTATTTTAGAGTACCAACCAACTAAAGTAAACAGAAGTACAGTAAAGAGGACACTCAAAAACACTAAAGGTGGTCATACACTGTTAAAATTTCATTCAGGAAAAAAAATGTTCAACCTTGCCAAGTGAGTCAACTAATTTCATTTAAAAGCCCCCAAAATGTCATCCAGACCAGAATGGAATCCCAGGTGTATAAAACAGGTTTATTTTGTGCCTAGCACGTGTGCATTAAAATTTGTACAATTTATTATGAACGCAAATCCCATTTACGATCTAAATTTTGTTTCTTCAGTCAACAATTAATGTAAAATAGACGTTCTAAGTGTTAGAAAATAAAGCATTCCTAAAGTGGAAATTTCAAATGAAATTCTACTGGTGTATAGCCAGCTTTAGGGACATTAGAAAGAAAAATATGTTGGAAATTGGTTGGTATCACATATCACCAATTAAAGATTAGGATTCCTCTGTGGGTGTTTAGGACACTGAATGGAGACTGATACTCTTACGTTTTTGGTCATTTGTGTTGAGTTACTGTTATACGACAACAAATATCAAAATCTTAATAATGTTCATAATAATCAGAGCTGTGATTTATTGTTAGTTATGGCTGAATAAGATGCAATAATCCAATTTAAATCTTATTAATAACATTTTGGTCTGTCACAATCCAAATTTTCCTATGGCTGTTTGGGTAGCCTGTGCTATAAATTTATGAACTGTTTAATCTGTGCCCACTCTATTATTTTTTTTTATTAGGAGTCGTGGAGGTGCCATTCCACCCTCACTGTCAGGTCGAGGTACTCCAGTTTCCAGAGGTTCCCCTGTCTCACGTGGGGCATTACCATTGCCACCAATAGCTCGTGGAGTTTCTACGGCAAGGGGACGAGGAGCCCCAGCTGCCCCTGGCTTTCGTGCACCACCTCTTGCCCTCGAGACCTATGATGACTATGTAAGTTTTTTGCAGTTTATTCATGCAATTTTTATCAAGTGTTTATTTAGGTATTTATTCTCATTTCCAAAAACAGATGTAGGGTTTGACGTATGGAAGTTATTTTGAATTCTCACACTGTATTCCAGATGATTCATGAAAAAATAAATGTACAAATTTGCATGCATACATTTTCATGTGAGTTTGTTATGCAAAAGTTTCATCTGATTCATTATTTGTACTTTGTTGAAGTGTGGGTATTTTTTTATTGCAAAAATGATCATCTCTGTTTGAGGAAGATAACAGGTTCCTTTTGTTTGTGAAATGGGGACATATGAGGAAGTATTACCAGAAAACCATTGTCTGAGAAAAACCCCAAGATAATGGTGCTCATACCAACCCACAAGTGTTTAAAATCTGTGAATTTTGAATAGTAAAATGTATGAGTTTACAAGACAGTAGTAAAAGCTTTGTGATAAAGCTTCTTTTGATGTGTTACTGTATTTTTTTGCAGTATGGGACATTATTTTATTGTTTTGCTTATGAAGTTTTGCTTATTTGCTTAAAAATAATAATTGCAAAAAAAGCAACAATATGTATATATATATATATTTTTTTTATTTCATATTATTTTATTTTTGCCTTTTATTCTCACTTTCCCCTTCAACGGTGTCACTTGGCTTATTGACATTGTTCTAAGGCCATCAGAGCCATCAGATATTTCTAGTTATCAAAAGAAGCAGTCAGAAGTGTGAAAGAGTGTACAGCAGGAGTCAGCCTCTGTCAATATGTTTCACATATTGAAGACAATAGTTTTTAAGGAATACATATCTTTTCAATACTCTTTGTTAATCCTTAGCCATGCTACAAATAAGCTTCAAATAAGTTTTCCTAATCTCTTGACTGCAGGATTTTTTTCAAGTCATGTGGAATCTTGTAGTAGAGTATTAGACACTTAGAATATGCAAAACTTTAAACCAGAAAATGCCCTCTCTTATTCAAAAAAATGGTGCTTAATAAAACAGGGTACATTTTTTTGAACTGTATTAATTCATCGTGTATTAGTAAATGCAGCACCGGAACTAAAATTGGGAATACATGGCTACTGACAGTTTAGATATGTTATTTGGACAGATTGCTGCCTCCATTCAGGATTTAATTTTTGTGACAGCAATCATTTAATATGCTTGGTATAGTTTTTATAATAGGGCATCAAAATGCATGTGCAGTATGTCTACGGTAATATAGATTAACGATTGTGGATACAGTTCTAATTGTGTATATGTTGAGTTTTTGTGAAAAAAAAACAAAATGTGTGCGTGTGGGGTGGGGGTGGGAGGGCCTGTTGCAAACCTATTTGCCCAGCTGTATCTGGCTTAAATAATTGACCTGGCAGAATAATGCAGGTCTAAATAAAGTCAGGACTCCTGATCCTCATATTTGTTTAGGATCAGTTATTTGAAAGAACTGAAACTATTATATTAGACTTTTTAAGCCATTTTAATACAGAAATAACTTTCAGGATACTGCTAATACTTAATATATCTACTCCTCATTGTACATTTGTGTCAACAAAAAGTTGAAGATATATGAATAAATACAAGAATAAGTGTTTGCATTTTAGAAACTGAGGAATGCTGTAGTCTATGTGACAACATTTTGTTGTTCTGTTTCAACTACCACTTTATGCATTTGAACATACCTCTGGAGACTCTGTCTGTATGAATGGTATGGCAACCTGTTTTGATGGTAGAATCCACAGGCAGTGTCCAACTCACCAAGAAGACTCAGAAAAGAATGCAGTTTAGTTTATTCTGGATTGACAATACAAAGAATGTTATAGATTATTATTCTTTCTCAAATGAATATTTATTGAGTTTAACAAAGAAAACAACACATACATGTTGCAGTAGAAACATATATCTATGGTAAACAGGTCAAGCACTATCAACGTACGGTGCATGAAATTTAACGCAGTAATAGAAGTACACAGCTTTGGTCTTTATGACAAGTGTAACATGTAGGACTCCTTGGCCAAAGTATACAAGCTAAATCGGTATTGTCAATAGTCCAACCTTGAAGTACTCCAGCACTTAGGGCTCTTGTTATAAGACATTAGTACCTGATGCTGAGTGATGTAGGATGGATGAGATGTGGCTCAGCTTCATCTAGTGCTTATAGCAGTCAGAGAAATCAGGAACTGTGCAGTTCTAAAATACTAGCAACAAAATAAAACACAAGACATGGGGAGACATAGCAGGCAAAAATCTGACAGGACGGAGAAGAAGGAAGGAGAAGAGAAGGGGAAAAGAAGAAGGTTCAGGACCGTATCTATTGACAGAGGGGACAGTCGACAATGGAGCAATGAGAAGGGCTTCAAATGTGACAGAGCCGCCGGGAGGCAATCGAATTAAAGAATTTATCGATCCACGGGGACCAGATTGCTTCGAATTTGTGCATAGAGTTTTCTAATTGTGCCGTGCGCTTTTCTTGGGCCATGATCCAATGAATGTGTGTGATCACATGTGAGATATTAAGAGAGTTGGTTAGCCAGTTTAGTGCGATCTCTCTCTTAGCAGAAGAGAGGATATGGAGGGAGAGTCTAAAAGCCTTATTGGGGAGATCTTCTGGTTTACAGTTTAGCAGGGCAAAAACTGGATCCTTAGTCAGCGTCACTGAGACCGCCGAGTCTATGAGGGCAAAGACCTCATCGCAGAAGCTTGAGACCATAGGGCATCGCCACCATATGTGTATAAACATTCCTGGATCAGGGCAACCTCTGAAACAGTTAGGCGAACATTGAGAGTTGTAGGTGGCTACTCTGGTTGGCACCAGGTACCATCGCATGAGGACCTTGTAGTTTATCTCCAACATACTTGCACACCGCGAACTGGATTTAGTGTTTTGCCAAGATTGCTGCCAAGATTCTTCATCCATGACCTTTCCCAGGTCAATATTCCATTTATCCATATAGGATGGGGGAGGGTCTCCCGGAGGAGATATCAGAGATATATAGAGGAGGGAGATAAGTCCCGACCATGGGGGTCATCCCGACAACTTCGTTCAAATGATGAAAGCGTGGTGGTTCTGTCCTGCTTATTCATGTGTTTTGTAAGAAAGTGTTTGATCTGGAGATAGCGAAAGATTTCTTTATTGGGCAATTGGTAGTGTTCCTGTAAGTATGGGAATGATTTTACTTCTGAGGTGGACTGAAGTTGCCAAAAGGAGGTAAGGTTACGTGAAGACCATTCATTGAAACTAGAGGGGCTGTGTATTGCCTGAGGGAAGGAGGAATTACCCAATATGGACATAAGGGGTTTATGAGGGGAGATTAGCCCGTACGTTGTTTTTACAGCATCCCAGATTTTAAGGGAATGGGAGGTAATGGGATTAGAGATAGGGGAGCGGAGTTTGGGGGGTAGCCAAAGAAGATTGGCTACCGTCGTTGGGCCGGACATTGCATCTTCCAGAGCTACCCAGGCAGGGGACTCGTTGGTCGCGTGACATTTGGCAAGTTGGCTTATTTGTGCTGCTTGGTAGTATTTGGATAAATTTGGTACTGCTAATCCTCCCTGGGATTTTGGGAGATAGAGCGTATGCCTAGGGATCCTGGGTCGGCGATCCCCCCAAATGAAGGAGAAAATGCGTAACTGGAGTCTGTGGAGCATGGGGGCTGGGACACGTACTGGAAGGACCCTAAAGAGGTAAAGGATTTTTGGCAAAAGGGTCATCTTAACAGCGGCTATCCTACCTAGCCAGGAGAGGCGTAGTTTGCCCAGGTTCGCAACATTTGCGATAGTTTAGTCACCATATCTGGATAGTTAGTTCTGTATAAAGCTTGATAGGACGAAGTTAGCTTAATTCCCAGGTAGGGGAGGTGGGAAGGGCACCATGAGTATTTATATTTGTCTTGTAGGGACATTAGTAGATTGGGGGGTAGGGATATGTTCAATGCTAAAGATTTAGAATCATTGGTGATAGCTTATTATTCTTACAGCTGGAAAGACATTTATTTCTGGAAGCTTTGTAACACCATGAAAACCCTCTTAAACACAATGAGGGAAAATGTGAAAGTAATTGAAGAGGCTGGGAGTGTCTAACTAGATGGCTGCACTAAGGGGTAGGAAGTAGGGTATTATAACAAGATACAAATTGAATGGTAAACAATATAAAAACCAGGCCGCTTCTGGCAGCACATTTTCAGTCATAATGATAAACGTAAACTTATAATTATAATAATAGTAAGAAAAGAAACCCATACAGTTAAAATTGTAGTGTTACCTAACATTAGTGGTAAGTGAAAAGTGCCCCCTTACACTGCTTGTCAGTGAAGAAGGGCCCCTTAGTGTGATTGTCAGTGGGAATGACCCTGCAGCTAATGGTGTTCAGTGGGAGGAGGGCTTCTTAAATTCATAGTAAGTAGGACAGGGGCTCTTATGTTGGCTATTATTAGTGAGAACACTCCTTACAGTATTGACCATTTAGAAGACCCCTTATAGTATTGGACAGTGGGAAGGATGCCCCTCTTACAGATAGATAAAAAGATAATTGGCATCAGCATTTATTTATTTGAGAGGCAAAATTGCTCATTGTCCAAGGACTTCGTAGAAAACCCTAGAGTTCCACACACCCCTGGTTGGGAAAAGCTGTATTATATTAACAGGAAAGCAACTAGCATTTTTATTAAGAGAGGTCAGGAATGGTAACCTACATATTTTCCTCAGTACAGGTTTCCTTTAAATCACAATACTAATAGATGTAAAATGTATGCATCTTATTTTTAAGAATTTGAAAGCTTTCTATATGCATCTTGTGTCTTGACTTTAACTTTATTTGTTGTTACTATTATTACTGAAAACATGACTGGCCGGTCATGCTAGCAGGGAAGCCATTTAATCCAATTACAACACAGTGCATTTTCTTAAAGACCAGCATAGTTAGAACGTATTTCTTTTTTGGGATTGCATATGTCAAAATGTTTTAGAATTAAGAAAATTAAGAGACTAGGGCTTTTTGAGAACTGCAAAAATGAGATATCCTGATATAAATCTAGTATTATTTGATTAAATCCTAAATTATATTTAGCTGAATCTTAACAGCTGGATAGCATATTGATTAAATAAAACTGATTAGATATTATGCCAGAAGCACTTAAATAAAGAGCTAAGGCTCAGCTGACAAGCATCTGGTGATACTTGAAAAATCCAATTGTATTTCCACTGTAATAGCAATAAAGTGGAAAGATTTTATTACAGCAGACTATGGGAGTGCTAGAGCAGTACAATACTGCTGCAGAGGCTACGAGCAAAAATACCTTTTCATGGCGATAGTTTTATACGTTAAAGCAATATGAATAGTTTCTTTTTTCCTACATGGTCAGCAGCAGGATAAAAAATAAAAGTCATATAAAACAATTAATTTGAAATTTAATTAAAGCTCTCTGTTAAATATTCACACCGACAGCACATTAAGTTGATTGTACTGGCAGAATAATGTAAGATGTTTTTATGGCTGAAACAGCAATAAAATTGTGAACATTTTGTGGCTTCTGATTCCTCTAATTTAATCACAGAGCTCTACTGGCATACTCATTGGGATTTATAGTGTATTAATGTAGAAGGACTTGCTGAGTTAGTGTCCACTGTGAGGTTATTTGAGGTCTTCAGGTTTACAGTTTTAAGAGAGTTAATAGGTAAGAGTGTATTCAGGTGGAGGAAATTATGTTGTGAGGCAACCCACCACTTGTACAATTGTGCAGCACTCAAACCTTGCACCTCTGAGTAGTAGGTTCAGATCCCTCCTGGGATATATGTTCTGCTTTTGTTCACTTGAGTTTCCTCCTGGTGCTCCAGTTTCCTCCTAAAAACAAAATACAAATTATACTGATAATTTACTTAGGTTTCTCAGGAAGTGGCCCCATTATGTATGAGCATAAAGGGGCATGAGACTGTGAGCACCTTCATTCTACTGGTTTCATAATGCACTGTGTAAAATCTTGACACTGCATATTGGAAATCCTTAAAATAAATTATTCTTGAGAGGTGGAGATCCAGGATGATGTTTCCTATCTTTTACAACATGGCAACAATTCCAGTCAACGCAATGTACAGCAGATTGCAAGGGTATTGTGGCATAGCGTAATTATGGTGAGAACTGATTCGTTTCTGCACTGGGTATTACTTGTGGGTGCTTCTGTGAAGTACCATGCCCTCTTGGGAAGTCCTCCATAAAAGATTAACCCTAAATGACCTGATAATGTTCCTGTTTCCACTAGCTTGACAAAAAGAACAACATTTATGTTTTGAGGCTGTGTTTTATTTCAGTGCCTGGATTTTTTTGATGCTATAATAAAAAGACTACTGTTTTGGTTTACAAACAATGGCTGATAGTTGTGGTTAAATGATATGATATGTAATGATTGTAATTCATGATGTTCTGAACACAGCCATAAACAATACATTTTAGGTTGCAAAGTTTGCTTTTTTTACTTTGAAGACATGCATTATATTTGTGATAGCATGAATCATATCTACATTAGTTTCTATATTCCTTTTTATGGCAAACATTAGTAATATGATGAAACAGTCCAATGTGTATATTACGTATAGATTTAAATATATTGCTCTTAATCTTTTGTGAAACTTTTTGATAAAAGATTAGCTTCATTAATCAGAGCAAACTGCCCCCACAGGCAAACAATGTCCAAAGTAATTCATTCAAAAGGACAGAAAAAGGTTGATGTGTCTAATCAATTTATTTTCCTCAGATTGTAATTCAAAGCACACTACCAGCTAATTATTCCACTGTGTATATCACATGATAATATCAGAGTTCAGATATGTTTGTCATAATTAGGTTACTGAGAATCACATTGTTGAAAAGCAATGTTAAATGCATTGTCTGGGTTTGAGCCAAGTTTTATCATTAAACACTTATGGGCCTCTGACTAAGGCAGCAAATAAAAAAGAGCATCTTGTCTGTCCCCTTCTGGACATGTGTGGATAAAACTAGCCACCGGACAGAAAAGAAGCTGTAGCTCAAGTAAGATGATTCCATCTTTATATCTGTAAGACCTTGTTTGATTAACTGAACAGTGTAATAATAGCTGCAGTTGAGCTTATAAATCAGACAGCTTGCTGTATTCAGCAGCCCATGCTGGTTTCAAATTAGTACATAATGCTGTGGGGGACAAAAGATATTAGTTACGTATATAACAGGTACAGGGCATCATAATTTGTAGGTACCTAGGTCAGCATTATCTGTAAATGCTACCCTGATCCCAGTGGTGTATTTATCCGCATGTAATGGAATGTGATATGATTACATGATTACATGCGGTTAGAAAACACTCTCCCTGAATGCACAATCATTGCGTCCATGGAGAGTTATTGATTCCTAACCGAATGTAATCCTATCACGTCTTATCCGGGTGCCGGCGCAGACTCAGCTACAGGGTCTGCATCCGACAGAGATGCAGACTGTGTAGCTGTTCCCGCAAGTCAGGTACGCGGTCCTCGACCGTGTACCTGACTTGTGAGCTGGCTGCCGGCCACAAAGTACCGTCTCGCGGGCCGGTACATTCGCAGCTCGGCCGGAATCTGGCGCCCGAGGCAAACGCCTTGTTTGCCTCGCGGCAGATACGCCCCTGCCTGATCCCGGGATATGTTCCATGCTGCACTGTTGCAGCTTTGGTTGAGTAGCTTATTCTTTCTAACCGGAAGAGCTGTATTCTGTACTACACAAGCTTTTCTTGGTACTGTTATAGCCAGGACCACCATTAGAAATCATAGGGGCCCCATACAGCCTGCTTGACAGGGCATCCTTCCCGGGCTCCCCAAAGTATGAATTCTAACATAAAACAGAAGTCCATAGTAAAAAGTCTAACATTGTGCAGACACCTTTCATGCCCTATATGCTTTTTGTAGTATTTCAACACACATGTTGCAGGAAAAATCATTCAAAATACAACAAAATTATACAAATACATGTTTTGCATTTCCTTGCTTTTATTTATATCCAAACAATAAAAGTATGGAAATGGATCGGGGGGGGCATGTCTGGCAGGGGGCGGGAGGGAGCTGCCTCTCCGCTCTGATGCCATCCAGGGAGCCACATCCAGAGAGCAACAGACAGGTGGGCGTGCGGGTAGGTTGGTGGGCGAGGGGGCGTGAGGGAACTGTGGCCTGTCTTCACATATAAAATTTAATTACATATGCAGCTACCCTGAAGGTAAGACTTCAGGGATGTCTGTAATATAAGACCTACCACCGAACTAGGTCTTATTTTCGGGGTAGGTCTTATATTACAGAAATCCCCGAAGATAGCGCTAGGTCTTATTTTCGGGGTAGGTCTTACTTTCGGGGAAACACTGTATGTATTCCCATACTTTTATTGTATAAGTATAAACTTTTTTTACTTAGTGCCTAGTGCATGCTATGTATTCCTGTGGATCTACCTTTCAGTCATGTAATCATTAAAGTAGATCAATAGAAATACTTAGCAAGCACTAAGCAGACAACACATCTACCCAGTTTATGCACTGTGTGTCATTCAACTAGGTCTCCTCCACTCGCCCATACTACCATTGACTCCTTGTTCTTGGTGCCTGTCCTGTAATTGCTCCACCACCACCACAGGTGAGGAAAGGATACTGGTGCCTCCTGGCAGTCCGGCGTCCAGCTTCTGAGACCAGTAGGGCCTCCCTGCACCTCATTTTCCAACACTGCTCACCCCTGCATCCCCTGCCAACCTCTTCCAACAAGGTATTGGCCATAAAAGGTGTATGGGGGTCCGGGTACTGCCCTAGGGGACAGGAATCAATGAAAACAAAACAAAAAAACCCTTTTTAAAGGAACAGTGATTTCTACATGACTTAAAGGGTAAGAATAAAAATGAAAAATTCCTTCAAATATCATGCCTGGGGGGTCCCCTTAAACTGCATGTGAAGCGGCAGATCGATGTATAGAACCTGCTGCAGCAAAAAGTGACATTTAAAAAGAAAAAAAATGATTTTTTTTTAACTCTTAAAGTGTGCAGTTCCCCTTCCCAAACAATACCAGACCCTTTAGGTCTGGTAGGAATATGAGGAGGGACCAATTTTTTTAAAAAAAGCATAGGGTTCCCCATAAAAGTCATACCAGACCCTTAAGGCCTGGTAGGAATATTGAGGAGGGATCTTGTGTAAAAAAATCAGAGCATAGGCCTGTCAGGGTCAGAAAGGGGGGGGGCGAGCGCCCCCCTCCCACACCAGGCCACATGCCCTCGGCACTGGGAAGTACTTTTCCAGGGTCGCCTATGGAAAATCAACTGGTCCCCGTGCCGATGGGGACAAGGGCCTCTTCCCCACAACCCTGACCCGGTTGATGTGGGGGTGTGCGGGCAAGGGGGCTTATTTGCATCGGAGTACCCCTTTAATTAAGGGGGCTCCCAGATGCCGCCCCCACCCTTGTGAATGAGTAAGGGGCACTTGTACCCTGACCCATTCACTAAAGGGTTAAATAAAATAGTTATTAAAAGGTCTAGACTTTTGATAAAATCCTTTATTTGGAAAGAAAACAAAAGACTTTTTTTTTTTTTTTAAATAACGTAATCCATGGTCAACCACGGCGTCCAGCGTTGTCCATGACGACGACCACAACTTTAGCCTGTGGACACAGAGGCTGCATGGGAGTGTCTGCCTGGCCTTTTTGGCCTTTCTGGCATGATGTTTACTGCAATAAAATGCAATCATCGACTGTTAGAATCAACTGTTCTGATTGACTGCTATAATAGACCAGCTGCTGGCACTTAGCAAGCCTTTAAACAATTAGAGCTTCAGAGGGCGCATTGCCTTGTGGGACGTTGCGCGGTTGCATAGACCGTGAACATCCCAAAAAGTTTGGTGTTCAGCGAACGCTCGAACAGGCAATGTTCGAATCGAACTTACGTTCCATTCGAATCGGCAGCCAATCACTATTGTAAATATATCTCTTACTCTGCACAGAATATATTCTTTGTCTCTATAATTTACCAACCTAATAAGCATAGACCTAGGAGAGGCTCCTGGAGGGGGAGGGCGAGATGCAACTCTATGTGCCTTTCCCACCACAAACACAGGAGACAGGTGCTCTTTGCCAGCAATCTCAAGCAGCCAATTTTTGACAAAGCATTACAGTTTCCTAACTGTCAGCTTTCACTATCCATTCCCTACAGCAGCTTTCCAATTTTATATGGCTGCTCAGTGCCCCTCACCTTTTGTAGAGAAGGGGCTGGCTTATCCTAAAGCCCTTGTATTGCCTCTTCTAAGCTTGCTAGCCATAGTTTAAAGACCATACAGTGCATTATGTTTTACAGTCTCCTTGGCAAACCTGCAGTGAAATTAGCTGAGACCATGAAACGTGAACACTCAGGATTTAGAGCTTAGTTTTAATACCCCCACCTATTCCCAGAGCAAAATATTGTCTATGCCCCTGACTTCTAACGAACCTTAATTAAGTGAAATCATTTTGAGAATATTTTCCTAAAGACTGTTATTTTAAAGTGAAAAACAATATAATTTCAGTGGGGATAGAATATGCAGCAAATTTGCTTCCGTTGTCATCTGCTGCATAATTCAGTGAATTTTCTCACAAAATACATGGGATTTGAATCTTCTTAGGTTGCCAAGTGATGCAGGTAGTGCAATTTAGTGTGACATTCCAGAGCCAAGCACTAGAATGTATTTGAAATATGTCACAGTAAAAGGCCAGAAAAATTGTAAAGTAATTGTATTGTATTTTCAGTGCTCAGCTTTCACCAATGAAACCAGGGACATACATTCTAATTGCTTTGGACAGTCGAAGCTGTCAATCCACAAGAGCATATCGGAGACAGCCTTGGCTACATCAGTAACCTAATTACAGAAATCCTGGCTCTTCACCAATGTTTTAACACTTGATTTATTTCCTGTTCAACTTGTTCAATAGAGCTAGAGTTAATTGGTTTTCTGAATGAGTGTTAAAATATAAGGATCTGGCTTCATTAAAGGAAGGCTTCAGTTATTAAGCTTCACTGAGTTTAGAGTCCATTTACAGGTTAGCAAAACTGGCAGTGATGGCTTTTTGTGCAAATCATCAAATATGAAAGGGAAGCTTGCTGTAATGCAATATTTTGTAGGAAGAATGTAAATGCAGAGACAATTACTAAAACATTCTGTAGATTGCATATAAAGGGAATTGGCAGGGGACATATTCGACAATTTCATGTCTCTGCCTTTTAACATTAAAGTAGCTACATCTGCAAAATATGAAAACACTATTTAAAACAGAACTAAAGTATGTTTGTTTAATGCAAACATCCTGAATTTGCAAGTTTATAATCGGGCATGCATGCTAACTTACAAATCAATGCTACCTTTTGCATTACCCATATTTCATATTACCTACTGTACATGCCATCTTGCCTAGCAATTTCATTAGCATTAGTGGGAGGCAATGAAGGGTTCATAAAATTTGACGGAAGGGATGTAATATTTTCATCAAAGGAAGTTTTATTATTTGCTAGAAACATGAGTTGCAGTAGGGCCTCCCTCTCTCCTGCTCTTTTACAGCCACTTGCTTCTTGTTTTAAAAAATGCAGCTGTCAAAAAATGAGAAAGGAGAACATAGGGAAGTCTTGGAGAGCTACGTCATTCTGGGCAATGTTGGTTTCTGCCTCTTTTGAACCTGTAGGAGCATAATGACATACTAAGAAGGAGGTGGTGAAATCTTAAACCCCCATAGCGCTTTACCCAGCAGAACTGAAACCAAGAGGTCATAGAGTATACCAAGTCCTGCAATTAGCCTGACTTACATACAGCAGCACCCAAATTTGATAATGTAGGTTTGAAAGAAAAGGCTGTATTCAGGCAGCTTTAGTGACATTATTTTTTTATAAAACAGTAATTTGACCAGCAGAAAGAAATTAGCCAGTAGTAGTAGACATTTGACTAGTGCATCACTTCTGATATATCTAAGTATGCCACCCACAGTGACGAATGTATCATTGGGTCCGGCGGGAGCTCCCTCTACCCCTCCTCCCCCCCCACTAAGTGTCTTCCCCTATATGTTCTCCTGCTTGACTTGTCACTCTACAAGCACCCCACTTCCAAAATGTTTTGTCCCGTGGGTCTTGTGTTCTATATGTGCTTCCTTCCTTGCCCCCCCCCCCTCTTCAGTGTTGTCTGGATAGATGGGAGAAAATGCGGTCATATCACCTAGTCCTAAAGTCTCCTGACTGAGACGCACACAGCGGTTATAGAAACAAGATGCCTACCCTTCACGGCATGATTTGATCTGTGTATTTCCCGTTGTATGTGAATGGTATTTGGGCTGAATGCATCCATATGCATGCTTATATGCTTATGTCTCACAATGGAATGTAATTACATGCTCCGGTACTGCACTGATCTCCATGTTTGCATGTCTTTCATGTTACTTGTCTTAAAACCCTTAATAAACACTTATTATTTAAAAAAGAAATGAATTAGCCAGTAGTTCACTGAGGCTATCCCTGTTCTGCTGCTAGCCAATTTCTGTCAAACTCTCATTAAGAATTAAGAGACCGCGCTTTCTCCCACTCCTCCCTCTCCATCCCCTTTTCTTTGAACTGTGTCTCCTTCACAAGTTTCCTGTGTTCAGGCGAAGCCTGAAAGGTGGTGTGACCACCACGTTCTAGTTTGTAACAGAAGACTACTTAACATACACTGTGTGACTAGCTGTGTACGGTTTATTTCCTGCGACATGCATAACACAGATTGTAATGTGCTTAAGTCCTCCTTGATTTATAGGGCTGTATGTACAGCCTCGATTTCATTGTTTATGATGTTTATGTACGCTGGAATTTCTTTATTTCTTTATTTTGGAAAACAATAATAACTTTTGAACTAAGAATTAAGAGACCGCAGATGATACAGCAGTGTAAAACTGGCGAAGAGTAAATGCATGCAATATTTTTAACTTGCAATTTCTAAGTGTTTGTGAAAGAAAAACTTAAGATCTTTTTTAGAGACTGAGGTTTAACATTATTTCCAGATTCTTGTAATTTATCTTATAGTATTTGTTTTCATTTCTTTCTCAAATCCTTGCCACTGGTAATGGACCACTGCAAAGGACTGAAAGAGTAGGACACATGCAGCTATGTAAGACATGGTAAGTGGTGGAGAGATTAAAGCCCATTTCCACCTTTGCAGAGGTATTTTTTTAAACATATGCCATCAATATATTGTACACCAAGTGTACATAAAGCAGGCATATGCAGTTGCTGTATATGAACATAGAAACTCACTTTTTTGTTAGCTGTCCTCTTCATCTCCTCATGAAACTGGCTGCCTCTATGCTCTAGAAACAGTCTGTTTAAATTACAACTGAGCTCTCTCTGTGCTCTCTCTCCTCATCCATTAGTATTTATAGTGGCACTTTCCTTAACAGTGTATTGTAACCTGGAAAGGCAGAGCTGGTTTTTAGTAATCATGTTACAATGAATAACAGGGAGAGGACCAGCTTATTACAGCCTGCTTTACAATCTGACCACAGTCAGGCTGAGTTTCCGGTGGAGAAAAATGTTGAATTTGTAGGACTCAGGACTAATGAAAAGTCCATAAAAAATGAAGAAAGCTGCAATGTGAGTCAAGAAAATGTAAACACATATACATCATCACTGCAACTCTACATTAGCACAATTAAAGCTAATCACTTACAAAGGTGTAAATTCCCTTTAAGTTCATGCAAAGAATAGAAGGATGGCCAATAGTGTGAGTTGATTAAAGATCAGATAATATTCTTCTCACTGTGCATTCCTATTTTCTCTTTAGACAAAGCTCTGCAACAAAAAGTTGTATAATGCAGTGTTCAAAACTAGTATAATTTCATTTTCAGGTTCTGCTTACTGCTCCTATACTTCCAATACTTCTCATGATAACAGTGTCAGTTCCAGTTATCAGACAATACTGGGTATCCAGCGTGAATCTTTTCAAAGCAATCCCTCTATTCTTTCAAAATCCGCCAACTTTTTTGGTTTAATTAGTAATATGATATCTATTTTAGGGTGTTATAACCAAACCAACTGCATAGCTACACTTGCCTCTGAACACTCTTAAAGAGGAGCTAAATTTTGGAGTTCAAAGAATCTTTTCCCCATAACTGACTTACAATGTTTTGTTCTGCACTGTTTCTATGTGGAAGCAGCCTTCTTATTAGAAGCAGAGTTTTTGCTTCCACATGTCAGAGCCTCCCATTAAAGCAGTACTTTATATCTCATACAGTTATGATGCTGTGAGCACAGGATTAACACACACCAGTTAGTGTAATGCTACTTTTTAGGAGGTATTTCAGATGAAAGGTACATTTTCAGGGTACTTAGGCACAAATAACATTTCAGGAGGTCAGCAATAGAAGCCTTCATATTTCTCTCATCACGGGATAACTTTAGGACCCCTATACACCTTTATATTTCAGTGCAGTGTCAACACATGCTCACAACCTATCGATTGTTTTAAATGGTTCATGTGCATTTTCACTTTTGTATGCATCAGTGTGCATTATAGGGCCTATTGATCACAGTGGCAGCATATAAGGAGCATGATTGTTGACAATTTACAAAAAAATGTATGCGCACACACAGGGAAAGGTGTGAATCCACCCTTAAATTTATTTCCACCGTTACAGTCAAATTGGGATACCACCTACTTTATATTTGTTACATGTTACTATTTACATAGCATAACTTATTTTTTAAAAAAATCACCGCTTTCCTTTCTGCTTACTTTTTTTCTGAAAAATACAGTATTAATGTTTTCCCTTTCAATGCAATGTTAAGAAGTAGACTGTGGAGTTATGTGTACCATAATTATGTGTACCATATCTGTACTATACTGGGAGATCTTCATTATCAGTTATAAAGTAGATATTCACACTATCTGTCCTGACAAAATGTTAAAGATTTCAAGTCTTGGATGCTACATTGTATGGTAATTAACTTTTAAACCGACCTGTTACTAAAGTTATTTTGAACAATACACACTACATACCTAAAAATAGGAACAATACAAGCTGCTAGTAGAGTCCTATGTATGCTCCAAGGATACAACTAAAAAACAACATTTTTAAAATTACTTATAGGTATTCTGTGTGAACGAGAACACAAAACAAACATATAGTGGGGGGACCTCAAATTTGATTGGCAAGGTGGAAATATGCTATAACAACTTCCTATCCAGCTGTTGTAATTAAACGGCCAGACGGGACACTCTTAAATGCGGGTGGACATTTTAAAATGTCCGCTACCACTCGTGCATGCCACCCCTCATGTGCAGAAGCCGGAAACTGTCTGCATTTTAAACAGCCAGTGATGACTGTTTACATACAAATGTCCGCTTGTATGTTGTCTGCAAGTGTGCACCCCCCCTCCACCACCAATCTCAGGCTCCGCTGCTCCCCGTGGGGGCCCAGGACTGGCACGGCAGCTCTCTGAATGGAGATCGGAGGGAGATCAGCACATATCCTCCTGCTGATCTCACCTCCGATCTCTGAATGTGGAAGTGATGTATATCAATTTCACCTTCAGCTGTCATTTCTCCAGCTTCTGTAACCAGAGAGAAGCTGGTGAAGCAGATCTTTGCTTCATCAGCTTCTTTGGGGGGGGGGGCCCTAGGTGACATTAGAGATCTAATTGAACTCTAATTTGTAAACCTAGAGTGCCGGTGACCTCTTCATTTCTTACGGATTTATCTGGAGTGCCATCCACATTCACTACAGCACCCACCCCCATTTTTTCGGGAGTTTTTCTGGTCAGGAGTGCAAAGGGATATATGTACTGAGTTAATTGAACCCTGATGTCTCTATAAGGAGGACCTATCATGGTATATTTGCTATCACATATGGGGCTTCTTAGCCCCTATAAAATCATTTACTGTTCATCATTGATGGCCCTAGAATTATTGCTCATAATTCAATGTGCACATGTAAACATGTGTGATACAATGGGCACAATCATAATTTTCACATATAGGCACACCTGACGCATGTTTGCGTTTGCATGTGTGTGTACATGGTGGCGGGGGACTTTAAAAACAGTTTTTTTATATCTGACCTTATTTTTTTTTAAAATGTTTTACACTTTACTGCTATCACATAGGGGGATATCAAATTAATTTCAGTAGAGAATTGCATGACTGAATGTTAGTCAAAATACCACATTGCTAAATACTAAAAAATGGCCTGGACAGGAAGAGGGCTTAACACCCCGGTCTTCAAGTGGTTAAAGCAGAACTTCAGGATTTTGACACCCCCCACCACCCCTGAAAAAAAACATACCTTTTTCCTGCAGTCTTCTATCCAATTTGGTAATGTCACAGCAGCTTTTTCTTCTCTCTGTGGCAGTGGCAGGGGGTGGGCAATGAGTAGCGCTCATGAAATGACATGAGAGCTCCCCTCGGTACTGGAGAGAACTGCCAGTGTCAAACTGAGGAGGAATCCAGGGATGGATCTAACGTGTAGAGAAGGAAGTAGAAATATACTTTTTTTAAATAAAAAAGAAAATGAAAAATAAAAGAAAATGTATTTGGAGTTATACTTTAATGTTTAAATGCTGCCCTATATGGACCACCGCAATTTTAACATTTTAGTTATGGTTTATTGATTTGGCAATAACTTATAATAACTGACATTAGATATATATTTTTTGGAGGGAAAAACAAGGTTTTCTTTAGGGGGTATTGGTTTAAAAAAATATTTTAACAATAAGGTAACACTGTTTTTTTCAGCTTTGCAAGTGACATCTTTAAAAACTAATGTTACTATAATATTAATACTGTTATGTATTATTGTAGTGTTATTACTGTGAAAATTTATTCTGCAGTTTGTCCATTTTTTTTAATATTGTCTATTATTTTGTTGTTTTTATGGTGATGTTACATAAAATTAATAGAATAGACGAATACAATTTAAAAACAAAAGTGAAAAAACAGATTGGCCAAAAAAGTTAAGTACAAAAGAGAAGGAACAAAATAATTAGAGCTAATTAGAGTTAACTGAGGGTTATTCAGGATCAGCATATATAATAATAAATATACTGTATTTTGCCTTTGCTCTGCTCATTAGGACAAACAAAACTTAGGACTACAACAAAATATAATAATATTGTTAAAATGTATTTATAAATTATGTTTTTTTCAGGCTTTGTTTACACAGGAGGCTCTGTTAGAACTCCTAAAATGTAGTCTGGAACATTTTAGCTGGTAGATTATGCACAGCAGTGGGACATATGAGGTATACCCAGAGTCTTAATGTAGTTTAATATAGATTATAGATCTCCTATTATTGTTGAACTTGCGTAATTTCTGAGCATATGCAGGCAGCATATTAGGAAATGTGAAGAGAAAAGCATTTTTAAAAATAGACATTGAACAAAATGATCAATAGGATACTTTTTGTAATTTAACACTATCTCATTGTATTGCCTTATTAAATGATGTCCTCTGATCAATAACTAGATCCACCCCGCAGGCTCATATTATTTATATTAGTATGGTGAGATGACCTATAGATTAACCATAACCTATAAACCATAAACCTATAGATTAACCATGATATTTTTTTCCTTACTGATCACCAATAACATCTTCAATGTTATATGATGTTTATTTGGCCGTGTAGGTTTCTTCTGCTTAAAAATATAAATATTATAAGGTTAGGGTATAAGGTAATTTTTACCCGTGCAATCATGCAACTAATATCTTGTGCAATCAATAACTTCCATTGTGTCACATTATTTTTTTTTCAGGAGCTGATACAGAAAAGATCTGCAGACATGCTATTGAGCAATTGATCTAGTACCATCACACAATACTGCACTTTAATTGCATAGCATAATTTATTAGTGATTGATCTCTTTTTCATAGACTTGAATCAAAGTAGGAGATTCATTGCTCAACAATTGTTAATTTAAGATATTGTTGGGCAACTTTTCTCATTCAAGTATACCCATGTGGTATTTATCTTATGAGAGTAATCGCTTTGTTCTCAATCAAAAATCTCAAGTAGTATTAAAAAAAATAGAAAGCCAGTCTCTGGGCAGAACCAGCATAATGGGGATTGTCTTATGTGTAAAATCCTTTTCTTGGATTACATTAGAGGACACAGGCTCTTTACTCCTTACTCCTTACACAGGTTCTTTACTCCTTTACTCATTTACCTGGTAGCAGCTGTTATCTGCAGCTGCTACCAGGTGATTGAATACTGCCAAGCAAATCTGTAAGGGCAGCCTATGTAACCACTCCCACTCTCTGCAAGCCTCAGGTTTTTTCTTACCAAACAACAATAGGAGTATATCATAAGAACAGAGGAGACAGGTCCTGTGTGCTATATTGTACCTCAAGAAAAGGATTTTACAAGAAAGACAAAAATCCTTCTTTCCTAATTGTATATTATAGGACACAGGCCTGAGACTGAAACGCCCATAAGGCACTAACTGATCTGGTGGAGTGTGCTGTAAAAAGAAATGTGGAAGTGTATGAAGAGACACCTAATCCAGCTAGAAATAGTGGAGAGAGATAGAGTGTCCCCTACAGGGACCGTTTGGGATGACCAAAGAGAAGAGAATCCAACTGTCTGAAAGAAGCTGTATTGGAAAGATAGACTCAAATTATGCATATCACAACCAGGCAGTCAAGGAAAATCTCTCTAGAATGGTTGGAAGCAGAACATAGAGAGGAAAGTACAATTTCCTGGTTAAGATACAAGGACAAGAACGCCTGGGCAAGAAAGGAGGACCTGATCCTCAAAACAACCTTATCCCTGAATAACACAAGGAAGAGTTTCGTGCAGGAAAAGGCTGCAGACACTCTCCTTGCAGAGGTGATAGTGACAAGAAAGGAAACCTTGTGAAGCAAGAAAGATAAAGTGACATCCCCAATTGGTTCAAAGAGAGAGTTTTGCCGACAGAACCAGGTTGAGATCCCAGAAAGCCACTGGAGAATGCACAGTGAAAGCACTGCGAGAGACACACTTTACCAAGGAGTTAAAGCCAGCGGTCTTTGAAAAAGAAATACCAAGACCAACACCGGCCCCCTGGGGGAATATTATAAAACCGAACTGAGCAGCTAAAGCCGAATTGCTCCTACCGCTGGCAGCGACCAAATGTGTTTTGTTTGGAAATGCAGTGTTCTACTTAGTTTATTCTAACATATATTGCTTTACTCCATCTTCACTGTGTATATTATTTATTACTATTTTTTAGCATTACCAGAATTTACATTTCTATGCTATTGCTGTTCATTCTTAGCTCATTATACTGCCAACACTCAAGTTACAGAACCTTTTCAGTATTCATTATAGAACTACTGGGTCTATCGAATATAATCATGTTACTCAAATCTATGGTGAAATGCAATTATAATTAATTTATTCTATAGTTTCTCTGCTTTGATTTCATTTTGAGGGGATATGTGAATTAATTAGTTAGCTTAAACCTTGCGTTATGCATTTCTTCAAATGACTTCACGTGGAGCATTTGATTAGGTAATTCAATGAAATGCAATGAAATATAGAGAGAGATAGATAAATAGATAGATAGATAGATAGATAGATAGATAGATAGATAGATAGATAGATAGATAGATAGAGGAGTAATTCTTCTTTAAGGAGGTTAACCTGTAGTAAAGGAACAGAAGGAAGAAATAGTGACCTGATCATGGTATAGTGTCTCTCTGTTCACACTGAATGCCTTGATCAACAAATAATCTGTTCTTGAGTGTCTAGTAAAAACAGTCATATAGTTTGGTGATTTGTACAAAATGTTTTTTTTTAAGAACATCAAATATAACCTATGTTTTAAGAAGGAAATATTGTAATTTATATGAAGCGTAGAGCATTTGTGTTCATTTTAGTCCAGCACACCTAAGGTGTACTGATTGTTCTGCATGGATGCACTGTACATTGTCATCTGTAAAAACTATTGTTCCATGTCTTGCCTTGATGAGCTTTAATAAACCTGAATTAGCTGCATGTGTCTTGGCCTTGTGGCTATAAAACTAGTGAACAAGGGCATATAAAGAACACTTTATAAAATATAGCCTTCATCACTTATTATTTATACTATAGAGGCATTTGCTATTATAAATGGGACCTGTTTTGTTCAGAAAAGGCACAAGGCGGCTACGAACTGCACTATTGGCAACTTATTGTAATAAAAGCTATACTCTTTAGGGGCTCAATCACACTAGTCCACACACAAAAAATTATCCATTTTAGTGTGCGGGCTGGTTGACCTTTTGTGCCAGTGGTGGAGGGTGGTGCCTTGCATTTTTACAATGCAAGGTACTGATTAACTTTAACTTAACTACAATGCATTCATTTCTCTGCAGCAGCGCTGGGGTGCTTGGAGATGGACAGAGAGTGGTGAAATGCAGAAGAATACTAACATGCTGCATTTTTTTTGCACCTCTATGCTGCGCACCTCTCCACTTCATTGTGAAGTACAGGGGCACACCCCTTCTATGTGCCCTTGCTGAGACCTGTTTCTCAGGTGCAAACACATGTCTCTGCACAAAATGTGAACAAGCTCTTAAAAAATAATTAGGCCTGTTTCTACAGAAGGCCTTTTTGTTTTAGGCTCAGGTACTGGTAATTTATTTAAAATCTCACAGTAATTGAAGCTGAACTTTTAGGGGAAAAAATAAATCTTGTTTTAACAAAATTCAGTGCTGTTAAGTCTCAGAAACTGACACTGATTCCCGAAGTAGTGTACTAAAAACAGAAATTTGTCATCACAAGATACCTTGATTTTTAAGATCCAGGAGCTGTCAATGTATTATCAAATGCAGTGTACAAAAAGCTCCACTCTAAAATAGAGGCTTGTTTTGGCAAAATATATAGCCTTTTTAGATCCGGGTACAATTAATAAACAGTTGTAATATTTGGACTAAACATATTCCAAATATGAAATTGTATTCTTCAAGGAGTTAACAATCTCAATCCACACTTTTTAAAAAAGATACCTCACATTTTGTGGGAGAATAAACCTCTGTTTTGGACTTTGTAAAATCCTTGTTTGTTGGTAGAGCTGCTCTTTTACTTGTTATGACAAAGTTTCAAACATCTAAAACAAAAACAAAGGAAGGTGCATGTAAAGCTTTCCATGCACTAGTAGATTTGTGAACTAACTTTTGTACGATTTTGACCATAGTGATGAAAAAAGTTGAAGGAGCAGGATGGAACATTTTCCCTGGAGGAACGAAATTCTAACAGTGAATGTGGTTTTTGTTCGGGAAACTCCATGCATTCCAAAATCAAATGTTAAGATAAGACAACATTTAATTTGACATTATCGTGTGGTAAAGAAAGATCTTTCATTGATAAATAAAGGTCTTTCATTCGTATATCTACTAGTGTATGTCCAGCTTAAGAGTTAATAGTTGCGTGAAACTACAAATTGAGTAGCACTCATCTTGAACTGTGAATTGCACATTTGTGTCATTCAGCAAGTAAAGCTTAGCAGTTTAAATCTGCTGTCCAGCAAATGTTTGTTAAAGCAGGAGCAGGAGGTAACCATAGCTGTGCTTGGTGCCAGATCACCAGTGAAACTTTGAATCATGCTTCAAGGGTCATTTTGTTAGATTCAGGCACTGTAAAACCTTTCCAATAAAACCTTTTTTGATTGTTGTCTCACTTTGACGTGTTTTGGGACAGAGCACTATATCTTCTTTAGGATAAAAGTGGCAGAGTTCTGAAAGTCTTGGCTTTACCACTTATCATATCATGAAGAAATGGACCACCATTTCCAACTGCTAAGCTTTACTAGCTGAAAGACACTTATGTGTAATTCAGCCAAAATGAGCATTACCCTGTTCGTAATGTGACACAAAACTAGAAACTGTTTACACCTGGATGTGCTTTCCTTTCTCTTTCTTCTAGAATCAAAATCCACAGTCAATCTACCAAGATCAACATTTTTTGTAAAATAAAAGATTGATCAAATATTAAGTTGTTTTAGTTCTAGGAGCTGTCAAGCTATTTCCGTGTAGCACATTTATCACAAGTAGCACATTTGGAGGAAACATTTTTTGCCCTAAATACCTTTTTGTATTCTAAAAAAAAGCTGGCAATCTATTTCCACTATCTGACTGGACATATGGCATTTCTTGGAAAAAATAGAGGTATGTATACAGTTATGCTGAACACCAGACACACCATCCCAATATGGCCTGAACCCTAACCTGGCTGTAAAATCTTTGTTTTTAGGCATACATGTAAATCTGCTTGATATATACGGGATCTAAGCATAAGTGTTAATGTTGTTGTTTCTACTTGTTTCTATGTATAATTTGTAATTATATATGTACAGGTAGCATCCATATTTGCCAATAAATACATAGGTTGACATTCTACTTTAGGGTGAAACACAATTGTTGAGTTAGTCAACCCTTTGACAACAGTTCCCTTCCTATTTCACTAATATTTTAACATAACAGTTGTTAGGCAGGAAATAGGTTGATAGCACTGAGCCACTGAGAGATCCCTACTGGGTAATCTGTGCAAACAAAGCAATAAAGCGCTGTGCAAACTATTGGCGCTATATAAATCCTGTATAATAATAATAATCTCTACTTAGAATAACAAAAATATGAAAGAGAAAAATGTAAACATGCAAGTCATAAAAAAACACTGAAATAATAAAATATGTGCTCTTTTTCTATATTTGTTTTAAACACACATTAAGTCACCTATGGATATGGGGAGGAATGTACTGGGGTCTCTATTCTCAGCCTAGTGAGACCAGCACAAGTGCTATCAGTTAAGCAAGTTTGACAGGTATTCAGTGTGACCCCAGTGCTTCTGGGAATGGCCACATCAGTATTTGTGATAAAGGATTACCAGGAGATATAAATGATTTTACAGCTTTTATAAACCTGACAGTCAAAGACTGGTCACAAGGATTGCAGGTTGCAGGGTATTATTACAATGTCCAAAAGAAGGCAACCTGCACACAAAAATACATAAAATTCCTGTTATAGTTTTTGCATCTATACAGTATAACCCCCATGTAGTTGTAAATAGATAAATCAAATACAGTATACCAGTTATATGTGACATAAACATTCATGTCATCAACACTAGGATTTGAAACAAAATAGCTAGTTTTAATTAGATTTTGAGTCAAATATCTCCAATTAATGAAATCTGTTTATTTATTTAACTGCTCTCATCAGATTTCATTCAAGAACCAACATCTTTAATTGTCAATAATTTCCTCTTTCATTGATATGAAAATAATTTTCATCTACTAAATGAATAGTAATTGAATCTGGCATAACAGTTCAGCCTTCGAAATGGAGATTGGGGAAATGAAATGATTAAGAAACTAGAAAACAAAACACTATGAAGAGCAGTGATTTAGTATAATGTACTTCCTAAATGACTGGAATATTTAATGCCTGTTTAGACAATTATGTGCTTGGATGTTATTAGACAATGATCTCCAAACAAGTCATACTGCAGAGTGCAACACAATAGGACACATGGGAAAGAAATGTTGTAGGTTTGTATTGAACTATGGAAATAATAATAGATGGTGCAAAGAAGGAAAATAAATACATATATTTATGTATACAAAATGCAGCACCAGTAGTCTTCCTTGCAAAATACCCAGTAGATTGTCCACACTTTACCCTTTAGGTTTGAATAGATGTTATGAACAGGTTAGAAATTGTTGTACTACAGACTGTAAATTTTAGATAATACGCGTTGATGCACATAATGCAGCAATAATCATTGTATATAATTTGGATACAGCTACATTTTGGATTATCCCTGGATTACTTTATACCAATCTGTACTTCTAATCCTATACAGAGTTTCTAAAGCGTTTCAGATCACTAAATATTGATAACATTCAGGTCAATAATAATACTTACAGAGCCCAGGCAAATAAGAGAGTACGGTTCTGATGGTACAAATAACACACTGGATTACTCTGCCTTTAGAATCAAATAATTATTCAAGGATTTACATGTTGTCTAAAAAGCTTTTGGCTGTTTGACAGAAATGTAAGCTTATTCAAAATGCTAAAGAACATAACCCTGAATCCCAATTCCAGACAAAGTTTTACCTGGATCCAGAATACATTTTTACACCTAATAATTAGCTTTAGACACATTAAATTGGTGTACATGCATATGGAAATGGTGTGGTCTTGGAAATATCCAACTATGAAATCCTTTTTTGTCTATAAAATGTAGCTTTATAGATAAACAACTTGATAAACAACTTGCTAGCCAAAAAAGGTTATCACAGAGAGACTTAACCATATTTTTTACTTTATTTATAAAAAAAGACTTCTGTCAAGATATATATGTCAAGATATAACGCTTCTGGATGAAGGCTTATGGGGTTAAAGCTAAATGCAACCAGTACTGCATTAGAATCAGAGGCTGACTATAATGAGATCCAGAAGTAATAAAGTCTTGAACAGTGTTAGACATCAATGAATAAAGAAAATGTCTAGTTTAATTGATAACCTTTATTGGCAAGCAAGTTGTTCATCTATAAAGATTTTATAGGCAAAATAAGATTTCATAGTTGGATATTTCCAAGACCATACCATTTCCATATGCATGTACACCAATTGAATGTGTCTAAAGCCGCTCGACTAAGTTCGGGAGCTGTACGTGCTATGGTGAATAGCCCGTACAGCAGCCCTTAGGTTCTACTGAACCAAAGGGGTCCTGGGGCCGAAGCTAGCCGAAGGGTCAGCCGAAGCTACGGCTAGATCCTTCGGCTGTTTCGTGAATAGACCCCCTTGTTTTTCTGACTTGGGAGTTAATACCTGCCC
Source organism: Nanorana parkeri (assembly GCF_000935625.1). Lineage (NCBI taxonomy): Eukaryota > Metazoa > Chordata > Amphibia > Anura > Dicroglossidae > Nanorana > Nanorana parkeri. The sequence continues at coordinate 344,544 of NW_017307057.1, read as the reverse complement.
CCCTGATGACCATCTCTCCAATTAAAGTGAGAGCCGATGAGGCACTCTAGTTTTGTCATGACTACAAAATGCCTTTTTCAGTCCTCACACAAAATGCCCTATGAATGTTAATCAATGTTACAGTAAAGAACTAGAAATAGGCACGTGCACGAGTTCCTGTTTCCCAGACCCCACTGTCAAACCAACAAATTAGCCACATAGTTATAGACAAGTTAATGCTGAGAATTTGGCCTGGGCTTAAATGTGTTAAATTAATCACAAAAGGCTACCAATAAAATTCATATTTGCACTACATATCAGATTTGACCAGCAGATACCAACAAATGTTGGTAATTCTTGGTGTTGATAAAACCAAGAGGGCGGGGAGGACTGCCATCTCATTACTGCACAGAAGAGACTCAGACATACATGGTCTCTGGTTGTCCTGGAAATCTCCATCAATCACAGCATTCAGTTCCCTCTGCTTTGAAGTCATTGCTGCAACAAAAGCAATTCTTAATGTTTCAGTATTATGTTTACTTCCCTCCTGTCAGTTTTCCATTAACACTGGCATAAAAGTAATTTTCCTTGTCCACACAAAATCAACAGGAAAAAATAATTGCTTTTAGATTACATAGACTTAAAGCATACCACATAGGTTTTGAAATATAATTTTCATCTGAAGGCCAGTACAATCAATAGGTTTGAATTTGTTAAGAATAAGACATTTAACAGGATAACCAAATGGATCAATACATGGAAGTTGTAATCGCATCTGTAAACCATTCAGTTAAGAGTTGTAACAATCGTCCCATGGGCTAACTTTATCCAGTCAAAAGTGGAATTTGATATATTGTTCCTGCAGTTTAAATTTGTCTTGTGAACTTATTCAAAGCTCTACAAAAATATCCATTGATATTCTACATATTTTGTTATTCTATAACTGATAATCATAAGATTATTATGCACAGAAATTGTTTCTCTTTTAAAAACTCTGAAAGGAAAACTAACAGCAAATAAAGATCAGTCTGCAGCTGGAAATTAACTATATATCTGACAACATCCTTAGATTGAACTTTTCTTGTTAAAGGATATTAAAAAAAAGAGTAAACATTTCATATATCACAGTTTACCAGTCCTTAGATGTGATGAGTGTTTTAATTTTCCTTTTTTAATGATTTTATTATTATTGATCCTGCTAGTAAAACACCTTCTGTCCTTGGTGTCCAGTACCTAACTACACAGTATATATGGAGGAGCAGCATCGTCACCCTAGGACAGGAAGTGTGTTTGGCAGTTCACATATATCGTTTAAATGGGTAGGGCTGATAAAAGAGCTTGAATGTTTGTTGGCGGTTTTTGTTAACCAGCATAATCCCTTTATGCATCAGATTTACACAAAGTACTTGTACTGGTCATGTGACGTTGTTAAATAATAATGAGTAAAAATATCTTGTTGCAGCTTTAACATAACCCATGTTACAGGTTTAATGTTACTAAATAAACACATATGTAAATATATATAGAAGGAGGGCACTGTATCAAAGTACCTCTGTATTGCATGATTCCGGTGTAGTTGAACTAGTAGAGCAGGAACATATATTATAAAGCTCCATAAACTGAGAGTCTTACCTGAGATTATGTCTAAACATACTTCTGATGCATGCATAAGAAAAGGCAATGTACTTGAGTATGGTGAAGCATGTGACTCACTCAATTTGGACTGTGCCAATAGCTAAGCACCAGTGCTTTCACGTGTAGATAATCCATAGCCCTGTGTATGCTATGGATTAAGAGACTCATAATTTATACAGGTTTTCTTCTCCTGCTCCCAGCAGCTGAACCAGACAGCAGGTTGACAGCATGGGAAAAAGCACAAGTTCACGCTATATCAACTCTGTTGTTAAAATAAAACGCTCCCAAAGCATGTTGTGCTGCAAATGAGGTAATAAACCTGCATTCATGAGCTTTGTTAGAATAAAAAGAAACAACCACCTGAAGACTCTTCAGTAACTGACACTTCGGGTTGTGTCATGCAGTGATGCAAGGGCTGGAGAGGGGAACCACAGAGCTTAGTGGGGACCAGGTATCTGATACTCCTACAAGTAGTTTCTAAAGATTCTTCAGGCAACTGTTGCTTTTCTATTCAGTGGTGTGGGTGGCAGGAAAGGTAAGTATTTACTATCTTCTTTGCATCAAAGCATATTTTGTGTGCTTCCATTTTAGCAATAGAGCCAATTTAACACACAACGAGTAAAAGATAATATAGATGTTACTCAACTAGTCAGCAAAATAACATTGCATTTGCTGTTCAGGAGTTTTTTTTAATCTATATAATGAAAATATTTCCTGGAAACGTATTGTATTTTATTTCAAGTACTGTTTTGTAATATACGCAGATCCACTTAACAAGTCCATGGGGTTGATTTACTAACCTTATAAACATGCCACAAACAAGTATACACCTCTGTAGTGTGTTCCCTCCCAGCATGATCTATTGGTAGAATCAAGACACCTTTGTAGTGTGCACACACCCAGCAGGTGTGTTGTGCAAAGCCCTCCATGAATTGCAAGGTGATGTTGTGTAAATTAGCTCTATATTGTGTTGCTTGCATTGATGAATGCAGGAATGTAAATGCATTAACTAACCATTTTTGTCTAAACTGTGAAGCAGCATTATATATGCATCATGTGCATGATTTTTCCATATATGGCATTAGTGGAAATATGCTTTTAGAGACTTTTTGGTTGATAAATACGTTTTGCTGTGTAAAAATCACACGCACCTAGTGTGTGCGTGTGTTTAGGTTAGTAAATCACCCCCCATGTGTCACCAACTTCTTCACAGCATGTAGAAAGTGAGGTTTAGTTTTCTGAGAAGAATCTTTATAATTGTTGCTGCAATTGCATGATTTTAATGTAACAAGGCTTTTTTTCTAAACCAGAACAATTAAGGTTGGGGGGGCATAGCTTTTATTGCACACATGAAATACCTAGCAACAGCATTGTTTTCAAATCAATTTAGTTAATATGCGTAATAATGTGCAACATTTTGTTGCAGCTTTAACATAACCCATGTTACAGGTTTAATGTTACTAAATAAACACATATGTAAATATATATAGAAGGAGGGCACTGTATCAAAGTACCTCTGTATTGCATGATTCCGGTGTAGTTGAACTAGTAGAGCAGGAACATATATTATAAAGCTCCATAAACTGAGAGTCTTACCTGAGATTATGTCTAAACATACTTCTGATGCATGCATAAGAAAAGGCAATGTACTTGAGTATGGTGAAGCATGTGACTCACTCAATTTGGACTGTGCCAATAGCTAAGCACCAGTGCTTTCACGTGTAGATAATCCATAGCCCTGTGTATGCTATGGATTAAGAGACTCATAATTTATACAGGTTTTCTTCTCCTGCTCCCAGCAGCTGAACCAGACAGCAGGTTGACAGCATGGGAAAAAGCACAAGTTCACGCTATATCAACTCTGTTGTTAAAATAAAACGCTCCCAAAGCATGTTGTGCTGCAAATGAGGTAATAAACCTGCATTCATGAGCTTTGTTAGAATAAAAAGAAACAACCACCTGAAGACTCTTCAGTAACTGACACTTCGGGTTGTGTCATGCAGTGATGCAAGGGCTGGAGAGGGGAACCACAGAGCTTAGTGGGGACCAGGTATCTGATACTCCTACAAGTAGTTTCTAAAGATTCTTCAGGCAACTGTTGCTTTTCTATTCAGTGGTGTGGGTGGCAGGAAAGGTAAGTATTTACTATCTTCTTTGCATCAAAGCATATTTTGTGTGCTTCCATTTTAGCAATAGAGCCAATTTAACACACAACGAGTAAAAGATAATATAGATGTTACTCAACTAGTCAGCAAAATAACATTGCATTTGCTGTTCAGGAGTTTTTTTTAATCTATATAATGAAAATATTTCCTGGAAACGTATTGTATTTTATTTCAAGTACTGTTTTGTAATATACGCAGATCCACTTAACAAGTCCATGGGGTTGATTTACTAACCTTATAAACATGCCACAAACAAGTATACACCTCTGTAGTGTGTTCCCTCCCAGCATGATCTATTGGTAGAATCAAGACACCTTTGTAGTGTGCACACACCCAGCAGGTGTGTTGTGCAAAGCCCTCCATGAATTGCAAGGTGATGTTGTGTAAATTAGCTCTATATTGTGTTGCTTGCATTGATGAATGCAGGAATGTAAATGCATTAACTAACCATTTTTGTCTAAACTGTGAAGCAGCATTATATATGCATCATGTGCATGATTTTTCCATATATGGCATTAGTGGAAATATGCTTTTAGAGACTTTTTGGTTGATAAATACGTTTTGCTGTGTAAAAATCACACGCACCTAGTGTGTGCGTGTGTTTAGGTTAGTAAATCACCCCCCATGTGTCACCAACTTCTTCACAGCATGTAGAAAGTGAGGTTTAGTTTTCTGAGAAGAATCTTTATAATTGTTGCTGCAATTGCATGATTTTAATGTAACAAGGCTTTTTTTCTAAACCAGAACAATTAAGGTTGGGGGGGCATAGCTTTTATTGCACACATGAAATACCTAGCAACAGCATTGTTTTCAAATCAATTTAGTTAATATGCGTAATAATGTGCAACATTATGTGCATAACTTCAAGTTTAAGAAAAAAACTTTAAAATGTGTACTGGCCCACTTGTTTGTTAACACTTTTACTGCTGTTGCAATTATTGGGGTGGCAGTACTGAAAAGTAAATAAACTCACAGCTACCAACTTTCTTCTAGAAGTGATTGTAGAAGTGATTTTAGACACCTGATCATACATTAGAAACAGTCGCACAACTTCCATACACTGCACAATTCTCGTATGATCGCGGGATTTCCCGCGATTCTCGTACAAGGATCATGCAGTGTATGGGCACCTTAAAATGCTCTTTATACCCAATCATGTTACTGACTTGTTTCCAATTAACCTAGGAGTTGCAAAATGTTCTTTCAGCTCTTTCTTCTTAGTACCACTTACTTTGTCAGCTTTTTGTTTCCCTGACCCAACTTTTTTGAGATGTGTTGCTGCTATTAATTTAAAAATATCTTTTTCTAAAAATAGTACATTTTCTCAGTTTAAATATTTGATATGTTTTCTATTTTCCATTGTGAATACAATATGGGTTTATGAGATTTGCAAATGATTGCATTCTGTTTTTATGTAGATTTTACACAGGGGCCCAACTTTTTGGGAATTGGGGTTGTAAAATTAGTTTAATTCCGAATTGAAATTCAAACAAATTTCTGCATATTCGGACATTCGGATGCATCCAAATTTACGATGAAAAAATAACGAATCCCAATGTATCAGAATTTTTGATAACAAAAATATTGGATGAATCGTTAAAATTTATGATGAAAAAATAACGAATCCCAATGTATCAGAATTTTTGATAACAAAAATATTGGATGAAATGTTAAAAAAACAGCGTGGAGTCCCTCCCCAATTCATACCAGATCCTTTAGGGGTCTAGGACAAGTGGGTCTAGGACAAGTGTGAGGCCCCCCTCCTGCACGTACCAGGCCACCTGGCCTCAACACGGGAGGGTGCTTTGTTAGGGGGGAAATATTACAGGAGAGATTATTGGTCTAATTTGTATGATCCATCACTATAAGTCGATAGATGGGGCTTTTAAGGCGTAAAAAAATGCAATTTAAGTTAATTGTATCTATTATGCATGTATCATGTACAGGGCCCAGGGAGGTTTTATGCTGTTTCATCATGGATACTAGTGGGTATATTTTTATCATGTGGATCATGTCATTTTTTAATAAATAAATGTTATTTTACTGTGTAATTTTGTCATCACTATGTTATATTATCCCTAATTGCATTTTTGATGCCTTAAAAGCCCCATCTATCCTCTTTTTGTTGTTGTTGTTTTTCTATATTAGGGGTGTGGTGTCCATGTTCATGTAGTGATTCAAAACGTTTTACTATGCTATCACTATAAGTACTAGGATGGTTTGCTGCACTTATTCCTATTGTAATAAAGTACCTGAAACAATATACAATCCTGTACTGATGTCTGTAACTTTTTAACTAGACTTTTTAGCAGTTTTGTGGAAACTGACAATTTTAATGGAATGGACGAGTGTCACAAAGCATATTGGCCATTACAATAGTGCAGACAGATACTGTCATGTCCTTCATCTTTTAATACTGCATTTAAATATTTTTTGCAGGGCTATGATGATGGTTTTGGAGATGACTATGATGAACTAAGCTATGAAGATTATGATAGCAGCTATACAACACAACCACAAAGGTATGTTATTTTCTCAGATAATAGCAATTACTGTATGTGATAAACTGTATATGCAGCACAACAATGTTAACCTAGTGGTACACTTTTTACATGATATCTAAAAATTTCAAAGTGGTGAATAAATCTCTCATTTGCAGAACTACCAGGGATGTAGTGGGTATACTTTCATCAAGGCTAAATGGAACATAAGTGATAGCTCTATGCAATATTGCTGTGCTGCTTTTAATGGTTTGTACAGGCACGGGCATTCATGCTTTCTGGATTTTCTGATGCTCTCCTCATTGCTTCATGCAGTACTGATTTGCTGCTTTCATGAATTTTTAATGAAAAATTTCACACAGGCTGCAAATTGGTGAGATCGTGATGGCATCACAGTGAGGGGCAATGACAGTAGATGCATTTTTTAAGACTTATTTTATGGTACTGCAGATTTAGTTGGAATGCAAATGCTAAACACTTAAACTGATACCCAAAGCCACTGCTTCTCTGACAACCTTGAAATGCAAGCCTTATTTTCATTATATAGTTGAGTAGAGATTTATTTACAGTATAATAATGAAGAGCAAGCATGATGCAGGGCATGTGGAGCTTACACACGGTATTATCTGGGTGCTCCAGTTTCCTCCGAGCATGCACAAGTTTGTGTTTGCTGCTCCCCTCCTTCTGCTAAATATTCACCCCCTTCTTCTTGCTCTGACACTAGTACTGTGGGTGTCTCTGTGGTTAGGAAATAGCTGTTTTGACACCTGTTTCTTAGCTACTGAATGCAGTATTATGTAAATCCTCTTTCTTTCACTGATATTCTATTATTTACACATGTTTTAATTTGTTTTCTCTAATTTTATTCTATTTTGAATTGCTTAAATTCTCAGCCTACCTTTAACAGCAGTTGTGTAATATACTGACATTATTGCTTCTATTATTTAATTTGCATTCCTTTCTAGCTCATAAGCTGAAAGTTGTTAGGTTTCTTCTTTTTTATGATAGAGTTAAGTGCCAGTTCTCTTATCCAGAACACACAAAGGCAATAATTGATTAAAGGCTTAATAATATAGTGTATAATGCTAATTACAGTGTAGAACTAAAAGCCTATGCTTCTCACCTCTTATCTGCAACATGCATCAAAAGCAGTTACCTAACACAAAAGAAGCTAATTCATGTGCATTGGTTCTGTACATTCTCTTGCTTTTTTTTCTGCAATTCAGCAAAATCTTGAAACATTGCTTTAATAACAATGTGCACATCACTAGGGAATAAATATATTGAACACTTTGCTTTTGTGATAGAATCACTATAATGCAAACTGAACCTGGGTTTCTTGTTTTAGAAAGTGATGTCATCACACAAAAGAACAATGTGATCAATGGATACAACTTTTGATCGAAGGAGATAAATAGTGCTGATTTAGCTAGGTTATGTACATGATGTTTTATTGTGCTAAGTCACCTCTAAAGCAGCATCCCTGAGGACTGGTATAGGTTAATAAAAGCTGTAGTGAGCAAATAGGAAAGTCTATGTACTTAATTAGCCACTTCTCTCTTTTGTGGACAAAACAGAATTTAATGATGTTTCTGTTGACCTGTATCTTTATAATTTATCTTTTAGCAAAGATACCAAGGAGAACCGATTTCATTGTAGCTATATAAACTAAATCTTAAAAGTTCAGCTGTTACATTCACAAGGCCCATAATGTATTAATAAGTATGTTATAATAATCATTCATATTTTCTTACAACCAGATCAGTCAAGCTTAAAATGTATTTTACTGCATAAAAAAGCCATGTAGATGAAACCAGGTGAAACATTTGCACCTGTGCAGGTCCATACATGCTCTTTTTTGTGAATGAGTTGAGACCTATAAAATTGGTGAATTTTGTGTCTACACTCACCTTTCTATGGTATTTATGGAAGGAGGCATGGTTGTCACACAGGGTGAGCTTAAAACATGTCTACCTTTGATACAGGCAGCCATTCTGTACTGAGCTCATCAAGTCAGCGGGGCTGTCATCAATACACACAGTGGAACATGCACAATCTGACTCACCAGATCCTGGAAGAGATTAGAAGAAGCATTCATAACGTCTACAGTAACTAGCAACAGCCAACTGCATCCACTGTAATCACACCCTCAACAGCTGAATGGCTCCTCCCCTCTTACTGTGATGAGCTGGGCAGGTAGTATCACCTGCCTGTGTTTGTTGTATAGAGAGCTGCACAGCAGACACAACATGTCAAGTACCATGCACTGCTAGTGAGAACATTTTCTAAAAACTCTAATGCTTTTTTAAAAGCATTAGAGTTTGATCACCTTCAACTTTAGACAATTTTATAAGATTAAGAAACTCTGGTATGGTTTTAAGATGTTAAAGGTACACCCAAGTTAAAATTGTAATAATAATAATAATTATTATTATAATCATAATCTCTGTGATGCCTATAGCCTGTGTGCTCAGTTCTTCGGTTTCTGGAGCAAGGATGGGGAGAATTTGAGTACATGGATTGATTAAAAGATGGAACGCAAAAGGTGATGGAGCCTACAGATGAGCGTTAAACCTTCTCTGGATTTTTAAATGTTGTTGGTGGTCTTTAATATAAACACAACTTACAATGTTTAAAAATAATTGATTCATAAATAGACTGAGGTAGAATTTTCAGCAAATCATTTTTGGCTTATTGAGAATTTAGCATCTGCCTTAATATTACCATACACATTTATCCAAACTGAAGAGAATCAAGAGCCCTATTGGCCTGCATACATGAATTATGTACCTCTCCATAGGTCAGACAAATATACATGTCTATATTCAGGGAACTGTGTTTTACCGAAAAGAGATGAGATTTGGTCTGTTACTTTTCATTATAGCCTATTTTCACTAACAATGATGGATGAACACTAAAACCTCAACACTAAAACCATTACGGGGCTTAATAGGTGATATAGTGTATAGGTTTATAGAACAGATCCCTTAGAATAGGATGTCCCATCTTAGGTACTCCTTCATCTCACCTAAGACGTGACATCATATTCTAAGGGATCTGTTTGAGGTCTCTTCTTTTAAATCCTCTAGTGGCTGCCCCCTAAGTTTCCTCCATCGGATAGCAAATTGCAGGTGACAACATCTTGTGGATTTCAGTACTTTTCAAACTACCTCATCCTCCTGAAGAAGTTTAGACTGCAAAATGCATCAAGGACTGGACCATTACACATATGTTGAATGCAGACAACTTTGTACAATATTCAGATGATATATGAATTTCATGTTGTAATAGGTCCGGGGGGTATTTATGCACTTGGTCATGGACTGAGAGGCCGACAGCGTCAGGAGAGAGGAGGGGTACCTCATACCGCCGGGTGAACATCCCCTCCTCTCTCTGTTGGCCTCCATCACCAAGATGGCTGCTGACAGTTGTCAATCAGATGGTCACGCATGCGTGATGACGTCATCGTGCACGCGCGAGGTGACGTCACGCGCACGTGCAGTGATGATATGGCGAGGTGTCACCCGGTCTGCAGACCGGGCGACACCCGGCCTCGGGACACCCCTGCTGCTAGAATACATTTTTCCAACAAAAATGGCGAAATATACATTTCTACTTGTATAAATGTCACCCATGGAGGTAAACCCAATCAAAAAGTACATATGACTTACAATGAGTGAATATCACAAAGAGTAAGACCCAAAGATATTTTTATGATTTTCTGAACATAAAGGATAATTTCTTAAAGTTTAACTTAAGTCAGTTGTAAAAAGGTTCTAGGCAATGCCCCCCTTCCCCACACTGCAAATGTTAATTGCTTGTTTTGGTTAAGAGCATGAGCCCACAATGTTTACCTTATTTCTCGCTCTACTCGACTCTCTCCTCCACTGTCTTTTTACTCCCATCATGTAGACAGGCCCTTAATATCCTCATATATAATGCAGCACTACTGGCCCCATATCCTACATTGTATGCAATCATTTCAGAAAGTATTTGACCAGTTGAGCAGTGCTTTGTAGGGCCAGTCGTACAGTGAGAAGGAAGTCTGCAAATAAAAAGGTATGAATGACTTCTAATCCCTTACCCCCAGACAGAACAAGCAATTAACCCTTGTAATGTAGTGGATGGGCACAGTCTTGTAAATGTTTACAGTTGATTTGAGGCTAGCTTTCAAATAATTAGATTACTAATTGGGGTAGTGAGCAGTAATATCTTACATATATTCATCTGCCTATAGTCTAGCCATGTCACCTAAATTATGTTTCTAGAGAAGGGGGGATTATTCTCAATTTCCCAATAAGCCAGACTATTGTATGACTTGATTTTTTACCATATTCATCATTATTAGAGATGAGAACATTGATATGTAAATTTGGCAAGTTCCTTCTTTTTGGGAATTTACAATTTCCATGCATATAGGTATGTTGATTTTACTGATCTGCGAAGCTACTCAATTCACAGATCTGTGCCTTACAAGACTCATAAATTGTATGATTCTCTGTAGATCAGGCAAGACTTTATCTAAATATTAAGGCAAATAGAAATTCACAATTTGCCCAAAAATGAAGAAATTGCTAGGTTCACCCAATAATTATCTCTAGTTATTATACATTTTAGATTATGAATACAAAAAAAGGGCATATAGGCAACAAGTGAAACCAATTGTTTTTGTTTTTTTAAAGTACGATTTTTATTGTTTTTTCAATATGCATATAAGGTTACAACATCTCCCACCGAAGTGGGGGTACATACTTAAAAACTTATCCTTAATACTAATACAAAACATTTCACCCCCCCAAAAAAACCCTCCTCTTCCCCAACTCCTCCCCCGTCCCATCCCCCCAGATTCCTATGCCACAACAAGTCACAAAGCCACAACGTAACCCAGCTCAATACGGCTCAGTGTCCCAATGTCATACTGCACCGTCATCTCCCAACGCCCCCTCCTAGGAGGCACTGTGCTGCGCGTGGATGGAAAGAGATCAGCAACACCAGGAGATGGCAGCGCATCATCACAGAATATCCCTATGTCCATGAGTAGCACTCTGTCCAGAGATATTTGAGATCAGAAGTCAATCCTCACCCAGGGGCCGCTTAACGCATTTACCATTCAAGATGCGATCATTATCAAGTTAAGGTCACCCAGTGGCCCCAAACCCTATCGAAAGTGAAACGAATGTTTGAGCTGCTAATGCATTCCAGGACACTGCAGCTGTACTAAAATAAGAAAGTTCACTCCACGTTTATCTTTTTTTTAACGTCTAGGGTATTAGAATTGTATTCTATTTATTATGTCCTGTGGTATTGATTTCTCTATTCTAAGTTGCTTGCACATAATAGGGCAAAATGGTTCTGTATAAAACCTAATTAACCTTGTGCCGCACTGTATTAAATTAATTATACATTAGATCAATGTTCCCCAACCTTTTTTTATCTAGGTACCCCTTGGCAGTCCATGTCCATAAACTGTACCTCCCATGGGATTGGCCTAGGGTGGAGTAGGGGGTGGGTCTAATAATAGAGGATGCAGCTTGCAAAAAAGTATTTCCCTGTATCTGGGGAAACCTGTATTGCATTTACATTGCATGCCACCAAACACTTGCATTGCATTTAGAATAAATGCATCTATATATATTGTATGTAGAATGGATATGTTGAAAATTTAATACACCTTGCACCAAGTGTATAGTGACATCCAGTGTAAAAACAAGATTTTACGAATATAACCATGTACTGTACATTTGTTTTGTTCCACTTGATGAATCATACAATAAGACTTTTAATTTTAATCTTATTGTATGATTTATAAAGTAGCACAGTGCATTGATGTATTAGTAAAATCTGTATTGCATTTACATTAAATGCCACCAAACACTTGCTGCAAGGTGTATTGAATTTCCAACATATGTATTCTATATATAATATACAGTATGCCTTCCTCTGGATCAATAGTGGGTAATTGTGGGAATAGCGTTCTGTTTAGGCTTTTCTTTTTATTCATATCTCTGTAGGTTGAGCTTGATGGACTTGTGTCTTTTTTCAACCTAACTAAACTTGGTATATAGAGGCATTTATTAAAAATGTAATACCCCTTGCAGCAAGTGTTTGGTGTCATGCATATTATACGCATGGCTATATTGTAAAAATACAGATTTTTACAATATATCCATGTACTGTACTACTTGATAAATTATACAATAAGATTAAAATTACAGGTTTTATTGTATGATTGATCAAGTAATACAATTACTGAATATATATGTAAGATCTGTTTTGCATTTACATTGAATGCCACCAAACACTTGCTACAAGGTGTATTACATTTACAAAATATGCATTCTACAAATATGTACATGCATTTGTTAAAAATGCAATACACCTTGCAGTAAGTGTAATATTAAAACATTTTAAAAAGTGTGTGCCTGCATGCTCACATGCTTGAAACAAACAGGTGCTTAGGAAGTATCCCATACTAAAAGGGAGACTGTGCAGTCAGACTCTTTCCTATAAAGGTCTTCCCAGGAGGTGAGTGTTATTTTAGTGGAGGATAAGCACAAGGTGCTGGAGTAAGTATGTCCATTGGATCACTGTTGGTGGAGTACAATTAGACACAACACAGTAAAGGAGGAGATTGGATACATTTTATATATATTACACAGTTCACTGTGTGTTGGACTTTGATTTTGTTGTTGTTGATGTAGCGCAGTGTGATTGTGGACACTTTTAGTTACATAATAGCACATAATTCACTGTGAGCTACTTATTGAATTACTTTAGAAGTGATTTACTAGAGGCAAATAGGCTGATCACTTTGATAGGGTATTTGCACTTTGCAGGGGAAGTTTCCCTTTAGGTTAGGGAATTTTTTACTTTTTGAGTCTACTTTTCACAAAAACCACCTCAAAAGCTTTACAAAATGCGGCTTACACTTACTAGTTCAAGCTAATCTCAGGTCACATCTACTTTTCAGTATGTGCTTCTTTTTTACATTTAAATAGGAAATTTTTCTGCTTATAGCTTGCTAAAAAAATCTCTACTACAAAACTCCCCATGGGCAGTAAAGAGACATGCTTTATTGCAAGCAATTAACCTATTTTATTTCCCTGCACATGTTTTAGACCCTTTTATTAACAGGTTCAATACACTTGTTACTTTTTATAGATCAAATTAAGTAAAGGTTAGATAAAATGCAACCACAGTTAACATATTTCATCCAGAATTTTGTCTCAGCAAGAAATGCAGTTGTCCGACAATGTCAAAGACTGAATGCCCTGGCACACAACAGATAATAAGTGCCACAAAAGATCTGTACTTCACTTAACCTTAGTAGACCTACCTACATATGGTACCACATATTTTTACATGTCTTAACTTGCATGTATTGATAATAGTCAAATTATTATCAACATGTATGCGATGATAATACTAATAATAATAACAAAAATTGCTGATGGTAGCTTCTAAATCCAAGATAGGTATTTAGGAAATAATAGTTTTCTACAGTGTTAAATGCACTTATTGCATGAAATGCAACACTGGAGCTAGTTTTTTAAAATTATTATTATTATGACCACTCATCAGTACTTCGTTGGGCCACGAGATGACTCCACGAGAGGACTTCGTTGGGCTGCCTCGTGACTCCACGAGATGTTGAAGCGAGATGTTGAAGCATGATGCGAGGAATCTGACACTGCACTGTTGCCCTTCTGTTGTCTTGTACCAGTCTTGCCACTCTCCATTCTGCCCTAACATTGACTAGTCGCTGACGGCCACAATTTGCACGTTCAGACTCAGATTTTCGGCTAGCAGTCCAGTCTTTAAACACTTTAATAACAGCTGCTCATGAACATTTAACGAATTCTGCTGTTTTGCTGATACTCGCTCCATGGCTCCGAGCGCCAACAATCATCCCACGTGCAAAGGCTGTTAAATCACGTTGTTTACACATATCTTCAGAAAAAAATAACTTCTACCGTCTACTTTTTATAATGGTCTGGCCCTCTAGCAACTTTTAAAATTATAGCTAATTTGCCTACAAACGTCAGGTGGTCATAATAATCTGGCCACTCAGTGTATATATATATATATATATATATATATA